>NW_005872006.1:124675-126868 GCF_000147115.1 Myotis lucifugus
TCTCCCTAGGAACAGCCGTACATCTTATAAACCTGGAGACCAGGTTTGGGTAAATGCTGGGGTCCCAACCCCAGCAGGTCCAGGGGTCCCCAAAGGTGTGGATGGAGTCGGCGAAGAAGGAATGACACAGAGACAGCCTTCAGTTGATCAGCAGCCTAGCCAGGACCTCTAGCCAGGATCTCCAGCCAAAGTTCTGGTCGGGATCTGATGTTTATTGTCTTGTTACATCTGTATTTATACCAGTTGCTTTTAATCCTGTCAATTTCTATTGCAAAGGTAAGGGCATTTCTTATCTCCATTCCAGGGAGTAAAGATTATGTAGCTTAAGCGTGATTGTTTGTAGTTAAAGTGATTAATTACCCACCTGGCACTTAGTTAAGGGGTTGTATCCCCTCCCTAACCTCAGGGAAAAATCCCCACCTGGGGAAACAACCTTTCTCGGAGAGGTGACCTTGGTTAAAACACATGGCACTAAGGAGAGCAAACATATTAAGAACAATATGCTATATATGCCAGGTCCCTTGAAACATATGCTGTGCAGATGTTTCTTTCCTGCAGCGACTGTGTCAAGCAGCAAGGATGGACCGGCTTCCAGCAGGTAAAGGATTCCCTCAAGCCTACCTGGAAGGGAGCCTATCTAGTCATATAAACCACCCCCACAGCTCTTAAGGTTGTAGGACTAAACACCTGGATCCACCACTCCTGGGTGAAAGCAGCCCACCAGCCGAGTGACATCCAATCTGAGTGGAAGGTGACCTCTGACCAGAAACACCCCCCTGCGGATCACCCTCAAGAAGACAGCAGACTTGGCTGAGCAATCTGCTCCAAGGAATTCAGATAACACCCTGCTGAATTCTCCCTAACACTAATCTATCTTTCTTATCTCCTCTTAATGTAACACGCTCTAGTATTTCTGGATAATCACTAGTTTTATCTAATAATTCTCATTATGTCTTTCTATGAGTGCCAGAGGAATCTGAGACTAGTACCAGGAGGAGAACTCATCTGCTCTTGCTGGGACACGGAAGCACCATAAAATTACTGCTCCCCACACAGCAAGGAAACAAAGGCCTTATCATAAATTGTTGGATTACACCTGATTGTTTGTAGTTAAAGTGATTGCATTGTCATGCCATCCTTTGCTCCTTGCTTAGAAACTTGCTACCCAAATATGCTAGACCAGGTAGTCCACGAGAAAACCCAATCAAGCCAGATTTTTGTTAGCTATACTTATCAGCCTGTGGCATGTTATGACTCTACTACCAAATGCATGTGGCAGGGGTAGGGGAGTTGTATTAGATAGCACCGGTCATGGCCAATGTGCAGCTAACTAATGTTGCTCCTATTTGTTTCAGCAGTACGCAGGGCCAACATCCAACAGGTCACCTCCCAGATGAACTGTGCAACTCTACCCCCAAGGCTGAAAACACCACCTACCCCTGGTGGCCCCCTGCAGGAATATCCTATGCATGTGGGACCACTGCTTACCTCTGCCTGCCTGAAACCAGAAGAACTCCCTACAAACCCCTCTGAGAGGAAGAAGTGGGATGCTAACCCCTTGGTCATCATCCCTTTCCAGCAGGAAGTAGCTAAGAGCGGTCGTCACCCCTGTTCACCATAACATCCCGTGGTCTTTGCTCCACAGGCTAAAAGAAGCTTGTGCAACAGGAGGGTGGGGGAGAGATGAGGAGGAAACTGGTCTTGAAAGGAGTGTCTGGCCATAAAAACTGAACAATGTACAGCCCTTGGGGTGGTGGGGGAAGGTCATTATCACTGGGCCCAGGACAGATCATCGAATATGGCCTGGGGACCCCCAACACCTGGGGGTCTTCCTGTAAGCTCTCAAAAGGGGGCAGCACCATATCTGCAAGACAAAGACCACAGAAGGTTATAAAAAGCGAAGCCCTCTGCATGTTACTCACTCTGATTTGGAAATTATTCCCGGAGTCGACTATTGTTAATAAAGGTGTCCCTCCCTTTCTCTAGGAAGTGTGCTTGGTATTTCTTTGGTCTCCTGCAACACTGTGTCCCACCGCCTGGGTGCCCCATACTGGGCGTCGCCGCCATCCTCTCTCACCATCTTGATGAGTCCTTCCGGTCCCCACAGCGCATTTCCTGCAGCAGATTAAGTTCCAGTGTCATTTCTCCACGGGTAGGAGCAGGTGCAGTTCCTGGAGAGATACATCTACACGG
>NW_005872006.1:128253-132236 GCF_000147115.1 Myotis lucifugus
CCGCTTGTGACTGTCATTCTAATCACAGCTGCGATCCTTTACGCTCCTCTTATACTTACTGGACCACCTATGGCAGTACCTCTCCGCTCTTTGCTGTTTCTCATTAAGTCTCTGTCGTCCTCTTCTCAGCTTCTTATCCTCCTCCTCCTCCTCCTCCTCTCCTCCTCTTCCTCCAAATCTGTATTTTCCAATCCTAGTCTCAGGCAGAGCGCACACATATGAATTGATTCCCAGTGCCGCCTTGAGCTTCAAATGTCAGCTTAAAAGAGAGATAATTATAAAATGACAACAATCCCAATAACTGGTCGGGTTCTGTTGAGAAGGAGCGGGTTGCTCAGTGAGTGTCACTGTCAGTGATATAATGATGCTGCCCTGCTCCTCCCTCTCCCTCAGGACTCAGCCCCCGGAGCTAGGGAATCCCCCGTCTTTCCTGCTTCCAGGGGAACCATCTCTGTGTTCTCAGGTGTGATCACATTCCCAGGACTTCACACCCTGAGTCCCCATCTCCCCAAGCTGTTCCCCCGATTCTCACCACGGCTTTCCTTATGTTCTCTCTCCATATGTGATAAACAGCTGACATACAGTGACGGCTACGTTCCAGCCCCTGTTTTACATATTTTAGGCCCATTGGTCCTCATATGTCCTTAAGCAGTGAGTTAGTATTATCACCCCCTTTGCAGGTGAGGAGCTGAGCAGAGAGGATCTCCCAAGGTGTAGACCAGGAAGATAACACTTGAACTCACACACTCTGTGCGTCGGAAATATTTGTAAACACTTCATTCAACAGTGAATAACTGTTACAAGATATGAAAAATTCCCCAAATGTCCTCAAAGTCTCTCAAATCCAGTGGCCTGTGATGTAGGCAGAGATTCAAGGCCCATGGCACTACCTCCTGCGGGGCCACAGGCTGGGTTTGAGAGGGGCTTGCCTGTGCCTAAAGCCCGGAGCTGGAAACGAGGCCGAAAGGGAGCCACCAAGGGCCTGCCTGTCTTGCTCACGTCTCCCTCCGCCTTCTCTGTCCCAGCTGAGCCCACAGTGACCGTGTATCCTGCAAAGACCCAGCGCCTGCAGCACCACAACCTCCTGGTCTGCTCCGTGAACGGCTTCTATCCGGGCCACATTGAGGTCCGCTGGCTGCGCAACGGCCAGGAAGAGGAGGCCGGGGTGGTGTCCACGGGCCTGATCCGGAACGGGGACTGGACCTTCCAGACCCTGGTGATGCTGGAGACAGTTCCCCGGAGCGGGGAGGTCTACACCTGCCAAGTGCGGCACCCCAGCAGCACCAGCCCTGTCACCGTGGAATGGAGTGAGACGCCTCTGACCTCACACCCCCTCCCCCCACAGGGGCCTTTGCTTGTCCCTGAGGGTCAGGGTCCCATCTCTCCACACCCCGTTTTCCTTTGCTCATGTCTCTCCTTCAGCACAGGCCACAGGGTAGCCCTGTGATCGCTTCTGTGAACACCCATAGCCCTGGGATGCCTCCCTGTCTGCCCTGCTCTGAATTCCCACACTCTCCCCGTCATGGTGCCCCTTGGCCCTGGGCACCATCCCCTGTGGGCTGAGCTGCCCACTGTGATCTTGAAATAGGCGCATCCTCTATAGCGTGGGGGACCTTCCTGCCGCGGGGGAGCCCCATCTGCTCTGCCATCTGCGGCTCTGTCACCCGGCCAAGTCCTGGAGGTCACCAGCCCCGGTCTCCGCAGCCCTCAGAGGCCGAAGCAGTTGCCTTGGGTCGGGGGTGAGGGGACCTGAGGTGATTGCCTGGGCCTTGTACCTGCTCAGTGTGACCTCAGTCTCTTTCCCATAAATGGCTATTGTTCTGCTTCTTCAAGGGCTGCCTCCCCCTCGCCTCCCCCCCCACCCCCGGACTCCCCGCAAGCTCTCAATCCAAGGGTCTCCATTAGAGAAGTTGCTTTGGGCTAAAACCCACTGAAACCAGCTTCTCTCTCAGGGGCCCAGTCTGAATCCGCAAGGAGCAAGGTGCTGAGTGGAGCCGGGGGCTTCGTGCTGGGGCTGCTCTTCCTCGGGGCAGGGCTGCTCATCTACTTCAGGGCTCAGAAAGGTAAGGAGCCTGCTGGCAGCCCAGGCCCAAGACGGTGGGGAGAACTAGGTCTTTGCTGGGTGAGCTCTGGGTATGGCAATGCCTTAGAAGCCTCTCTTTCCCTGTCGGTCTCACATGTCCTCGAAATGCAGAAATAACCAGCTCCCAGTTACTTAGGTTTGAGACATGAGGAGTCATGGCTGTGGGGGTTAGAGAGGGGTTAACACGCACAGGTTTTGGGTGCAGATCCTGGGGTACATGGAAGAGCAGCCCCTGCGGTCACTAATGACACTGGATGTGACGGCTTTGGGGCCACTGCTCTCAGCTTCTGCTCTGGTCTCTGCTCTGGTGTCAGCGGGTAGGGGTGCTGCTAGAGAAGCTCAGGTGGCCTGGGAGGGGGACTCTGTGTTTGGGGTCACACTTACCTTCCTATCTTTTAAGTAGCATCTTCCTTCTCTTTCCCAGGACACTCTGGACTTCAGCCCACAGGCAACGCTCTCTAATCCTCTCTTAGGGACACATTTGGTTTCCCTAGAACAGAAGGTGCAGGGGACGAGCCAGGGGACAGGTAGCGGGGAGCCTGGGTGTGGCTCTGGCCACTTACACTGCAGGGTCTCCTCCCGCCTGGTGAGAGGCAGCTCTAAAGCAGCTTTGGCTCCGTGACCTCAGAGCTTTTCTTCTCCCTTGGGAGCCACAGCAGGAGGCCTGGGAGTGCAGCCCCCCTGCTGGCTGAGCCTGGGAACAGCACTGTCCTCTGTCTGCAGGACTCCTGAGCTGAGGTGGCCATGGAGGTGGCCATGGCGACACTGGCAGGAGAGAACCTTCTGTCAGGACCCTTGGCAGCCTGAAGAGGTTTCCTGCTGGGCTCTCACTCTACAGGAGAGCCTCCTCGGGCTCTGGCCCAAGCTGTTAAAACAGCTCCTTCTCCTTACATCGCAGCCTCTTCCAGGAAGCCTTCCTTGGTGAAGCTACAGCCCCTGCACCAGATCGCACAGGGGCGAGGAGAGTGTCTTTTACGCTGTGCTTTTACCGGTCACTGGATGCAAGCTTTCCCAAGAAATGGGGTGACCTTGAGAGAGGAGGTTCCCTTCAGCCAAGAGCCTGCATCCTGGAGGGTCTCAGGTCTGATTCCAGCAAAGGCACATGCCAGGGGTAGGGGCTCACCTGGGTGCTGTCAGTGGGAAAAATATCCTTGGGTGAGAATATACTAATAAACAAACAAACAAACAAAGTCATAGTACATGGTATTTTCTATCTTCAGAAGCCAAAATGCTCTTGGCGCACCTTACACTGGGTAGAATTCACTGTTAGTGAATTTTTTCCATTGATTTTTAGGGAGAGTGGAAAAGAGAGGGAAAGACAGAGAGAGAAACGTCAATGTGAGAGAAACACATCAATTGGTTGCCTCCTACATGAGCCCTGACCTGGGCCGGAGCAGGGGAAGAGCTTGCAACCAAGGTGCATGCCCTAGACTGGAATGGAACCCAGGACCCTTGGGTGTGCAGGCTGGCGCTGGATCTGCTCAGCCACACTGGGTAGGGCTTTTAAGTGGTTTTCGTGTGTGTGTGTGTGTGTGTGTGTGTGTGTGTGTGTGTGTTTCTTTTTTAATACTACAATTTTAAATGGACCACACTACTTTTTTCTGATAACGCCCCCCCCACCCACCACCACCACCTCTGGGGGAAAAAACACACAAAACAAAACCAAAAAAATATCCCACCTTTTCTCCCCAGGGGGCTGGCCAGGGGGCAGTGCACTATGGGACAGTGAGTTGGAATAGGGAGAAGTTATTAGCATTTTGTTGTTATGATAAACTTTGCATTTAAAACTTGGAAAAAAGCCAATTACCTGCCAAAGAGGGAATAAGGAAGAAATTTCCAAAAATGTGCAAATTCCTTTAGTGAAGTTTCAGAACCAAAAGACTAATTGACATGAAAAGCT
>NW_005872006.1:132336-139441 GCF_000147115.1 Myotis lucifugus
GGGGGGGCGGAACCTCTGGGATAGGATAAAAAGTAAAATGATGGACACACACTTAGGTGGGTGCAGGAACGATTAACATGATAAATGAAAGAATCTGAGGCATCTGTCCTGGGCCCAGCACACCTGGTTGTGCCCCAGGGGCTCCATAAAAAGGGGAGTCACAAGTTACCCAGACATCCCAAGGATATGTTATCTTAGATTCAAAAAGACAGATAGGCTCAGTTACAGTAAAGGTTGACCTTAGTGAAGATATCAGCTTAGAACATAAATGCCCACCATAACTGCTTTTACTTAAAGTTTAATTTCAGACCATCCTTTGTGGTGACTTTAGGTCTCCGAGTCTGCAAAACTGCCATGCAGGCCTCTCCTGAGCTTGTCAGGTCAGCATGTGGCCCTTTTCGTCCACACCACTTACATGAACTTAATACACGTGTTCTTCACCATTAGGCCTAGATTGTGCGTGAAAATTCCATAAGACCTTACACAAAGCCAGCCAGCATCACAAGGGATTCCCTGGGAACTTTACAACACAGGCAGGTCAGGCAAGTCGCCAAAAAATCAGAAAAGCAAAGAACCTAAGAAGAGTGACATACATGGGTTTTCTTTGTGTTTTCCTGCTGTTTGATAAACGTGAAGGAATGGGTGGCAAGCAGTTTCTTCCGCTCATCGCTCATCGTCACTGCACATTAGCCTTCAGATGCCTAAAGCATTAAGGACCATGAATAAAATGGGGCAGCAAAAATGATGAGAGCCAACAGCAGGGAACTTGGCAGATACTGGGATGTGACCCGCTCTGCCCTTCTCCGGGGTCCCAGGGTCACGGCTCAGGGAACCCCTGCAGCTGCGGTCACAGGTGCGCACACGGAGACTGGGAGTCACAGGCACACTCGGTGCAGTATGGACTGTCCTGGGACCCCCGTTCCTGCCCAGCCCTGGGCGGCTCCCACTTAAACACCCACAGCCACACCTGTGCCTGCGACCAGGGACCCTTTCGCTCCAGCCAGGACCGGCCACTGTGCAGGCAGTTCTCTCTGCTTAGACATGGAGGCACTTTTTTAAATGATTGGTTGGAGGAGAGAGAGGAAGGGGGAGAGAGAGAGAAAAGTCGATTTGCTGTCCACTCATTTATGCTCCCATTGGTTGCTTCCTGTATGTGCCCTGACTGGCGGTCGCCCCTTAACCATGGCCAATCAGGACGACACTCTAACCAGCGGAGCTCCCCGGCAGCGTAGACATGGAAGCGATTGTAGCATTGGCTCCGGTGAAGCCACATGTCCCCAAAGCACCACTAGGCCAGACATTCATCACTTGGATAAAATTCCACATCCCATGTCGGCCACCTAGAGATGGAAACAGAACTCCCTACAAGTTACTTGTCTCTACGCCCCTAATATTACACATAAACACCACTTGGCAACACAAAAATTCAAATAGAAGTTTGTAAACCTGTCATAAATCTGAATAAACAACTACCTGTGGAAGGGCATGGGTGGCAAATGGTCCTCCTTGTGGATTTAGATGAGGCGGCAAACGTGTGAAGGCGGCCCCTTTCCTCCTTCTGGGCTCAGCTCCGTCCCCTGGGTGTGGAGGCCACACGCCGAGCCTCTCTCACCGTGGCATGGCTGGCACTGCTGGTGGGGCTCTGACTCAATGGCTCAGGTTCAGCGACATCTCTTGCTGAGCGTGCTTGCCAGAGGGCAAGTGAGGGTACACAGAGCGCCAGTCCCATCTTCACTGTGTTACACTGTCCTGTCACATGCTGCTTTCCATCAAGGGTTCATACGAGATGTAGCCATTTCTAGGTGTTTCTATGACTCCTAGAACACAGGTGTGCGGCCCTTCAACAATTGTTTATCATTTCTTGTGACACATATAGACTCATGAAATGTTAACTGGGCGCATGAGTGCCCCTTGAGGGACTACTGTGCTTCCCTGAGAGATGAGAGCAAGTTCAGGATCCACCTCTGTTTCCTGTGTTACTTGGTCCCCAGGAATCTCAGAGCTAAAGGTGAGATACATGCAGAAATTCTATTGTCTTTGCTTCTATTTATTACTAATATTTTCTCCCTGATTCTGTCCATGTGCTTTTGTTAATGGTGGTTCAATCATCAGGTAATGCCTGTCCATTGCAATAATTAAGAGTGTGTAAGCAGGACATATGCCCCGCCCTGCGGCTGCCGACCTGCCCTTTCAGAGGTTAGCATGGCTGATGGTTGGAGAGTATCCTTTCACATATGACACTCAGCCCTCCTCCAGCCCCTCCCGCAGCCAGAAGTGGTTTCCAAAGTAATTTCACATTGCCTCTCAAATACGAAATAAAATATATTTAATTCACGAGACTGATACCACTTTTCATGTTACCCTTTCCTTCCCCTGTAGTGTGTATAGATTCATTTCCCAATATCCTCGCAGGACTCTCTGAGCTCTGTCCCCACCACCTCCTTATTACCTCCCTCAGCTAAATGCTCCCGGCAGCCTCTGCAGTTCCAGGCACAGTGTCTCTGTGTCTCTCATTTTCTGTTGCCAAGTCCGGAAACCTGACTTTCTAAAACTCCTCAGAAGCCAGACAAGGGGGCACATGGGAGGAGAAAGAAGACAACACTTTCTTTGAGAGACAATCAGATGCCCCAGGCCCACAGCGACCCCCCTGTAAGGAAGCTGGACAGTGTGGTGCTGGGTGTCGGTTATGGGGTCAGGCCCTGTCCCTGCTCTGTGACCTCAGCTCCAGGCAGTTAGACAGGCCTCAGGCTTCCACACGCCACTGGCACGTTGATGGTCTGTTCTCTTATTGACATGAAGGACAGAAACTAACCTTACCCAGCTGTTAGCTAAAACTCATAAAGTATCACTTGCATAAAGAGAGGGAGAGTCTATTGGTGGAGGTCAGATTATTTGAGGAGGTGGATTGAACCAGGAAGCAAAGTTACCTTATTTCTCCAAAAGAATTTAAAATAGTCAATGAGTTTTAACTTCACTTTTTGTATTGAAATGGTCCATCACAACCATTCATATTTTGATAATTTTTTTACACTTTTGTAACTCAACACAATCACTTTATTCTCCAAAAAGCACCCTATAAATTATAACAGGGGTGAAGGTTTTAAGATACATATTTACTCATCAGTTGTTGAGAGGAGAGACCATTGAGCCAAAGTGAAAGACTGAAATAATGAAGACAAAGTTTCTGCATAAGCTTCTGAGCTAATCATTGACACGGACCGTCTTTAACTAACAGATGAGTAGCTAGAGGCCCCCTTGGCAGCCCATCCAGGTAAACACTCCCGGGAGCACAGCCAGAGCGAGTTCCTGGAGGCCTTGAGTCATGGCTATAAAACTATAGGCGGAGAGAAGATGGGCAGGAGGAACGATACTGCAACGAATCAGCAACAGCTGAGGGGATGCTGACAGTTGGAAGAACTCAGTGTTCACTCTCTTCAGGGAGAAACTGAACACACTGCTGTGCACTTCCTCACGGCGGGACCAGTGGCCTGGAGGACTGACCTGTCACACGTCTGCGATTTCAAAGCTTAGAAATGGGAAAGGCCATGGGGTGCGCACTCCTGGAGCAGCCTCACATTTCTGCGTCCTCATGTGCCCTCCCGCTGTGGCTATTAGAAAGCATTCCCTGGTTAATGGTGTAGCCATGTTTAGACAATGTTTAAAGGACTTTCTTATTCTTTTTATTTTATTTTATTATTATTTTGTTTAATCCTTACGCGAAGTTATTTTTTCATTGACTTTTTAGAGAGAGTGGAAGAGAGAGGGAAAGACAGAGAAATATCCATGTGAGAGGAACACATCGATGGGTTGCCTCCTGCACAAGCCATGACCTGGGCCCAGGGCTGTGGAGGAGCCTGCAACCCAGGTACATGCCCTTGACCAGAATCAAACCCATGGAACTTGGGACCCTTGGGTGCACAGGCCAACGCTCTATCCACTGAGCCAAACCGGCGAGGACATAGACAATTTCTCGTGAACTGTCCCCTTTGCTCTTAATTTAACTACTGACCAGATCCCCTGAAAGCTGTTTCTTTAAGGTCGGGTCCCAGATTTGGGACTATGAGACTGACAGGGCATCTTAGGCCCCCAGGTCCTCCTCAGCGTGCCTAGGTGGCCTTGTACCAGCACCCGTTTTGCTCTTTGTCTTGCTTGTGACCCGTGTGGCCCAATAGGGACCCTGCAGTGATTAGCGAGTGGTCTCCACATGGCGCTGCAGGGTGGCATGGTGCTCCCAGCACCTGGAGGAAGAGGGGCCAGGCCGCGGGGGAGGGAGCGCATTCGCCCTGGGAGAGGGAGTATTAGACAGTTTACTCTCCTGAGGAGAAACTTCCTTCTCCATAAGGACGGACTATCCCCAAATCACTGGCACATATTTTATCATTTATTTTGAATAAAAGAAACAACATTGCAGGCGCAGACCTGGAATCATGGGCAGTGGCTGGTGGAACACAAGGTGGAATTTTGAAAAACCCTCTGGCGGTGTTTGTACTGGATGCAGAGTTGGGTTCTTCTCCAGGACATGGTTACCACAGGCCTGGGTCAGAGAGAAGGAAGGGAAACCCCTGCTGACAGCACAGTGGGCGGGCCTGTGAGCTCCCTCTGCTGCTCTCCCTGGGCCACACCCTGCACACACTCTGGTTCTAAAGCTCGCGCTGGGCTGAGGGTCATGAAGCGCAGATCAGTGAAGTGAGAGAATGGACTTCAGAAGCCGAGGAAGCCCTGCCAACTGGCTTCGTGGAAAGACGGGTCCATCAAACGTCCCTGCGGGAGGACATCGCTGCATCTCACCGGGCAGGGCTGCCGGCCGTGCTGAGAACTAGCATGGCCTGTCCGTGGCAAGGCCTTCCCTCACGGATACGTGTCTTCCGTGGTAAAAAGACCTTGGCCCTGTCTACCGATTTGCCCCTTAACTATAGGGACCAATAACCTGATTCTCACTTTAAGTTTCAAATTAGCGGTGGGAGCTTTCTGGAAACGACGGAGAATGTTCTGAGATGACTCGGACAAGAGGCAGACACTCCATGCTAACTGTGCTAATGACCAAACGCTGTTTTCCCCAGGTGCACTGCAACCTTTCAGGCTCAGCACAGGGAGTCCATGGTGTGACACCGAGGGCTCAAGGCCTTGTGTGATGTTGTTGATGGCAACCTGCCTGTTTTTCCACAAAAATCTGTGCTTCTGGCCCAGACAGGATGGTTCTGTGGTTGATCATTGACCTATGAACCAGGAGGTTATGATTCTATTCCCGCTTAGGGCCCGAGTGGGGGGTGGCGTGCAGGAGGCAGCCAATCCATGATTCTCTCCCATCATTGATGTTTCTTGCTCTCTCCCACTCCCTTCCTCTCTGAAATCAATAAAAATAAAAAATTTTTAAATCTGTGTTTCTGATTTTACTCAATTCTTCCCAAGATGTTGTGTTTCATTTTCTTTAAATAAAAAGCTGTGGCCCTGAGCATGAAGATCAGAGACTGTACAACTTCTGAACTGGCAACCACTTTCTCCCAGGAAACCAAGTCAACAGCTTTCTCTTAGGATAGTCCCCAAGTTTCCCTGCAGAGCAGAGCAGGGCTGCCTCCCCTCCTGCTCAGTGGGAGGTCCATCCTGGGGCCACCTGCACCATGTGGGGGCAGCTGCTACATTGCTTTACCTGAACTCTCTTTCCATTTAATCAGCTCTGAGGAAAGTGTGAGATAGAGGATATTAAAAGCAGCACTTTTTGTCACATGTAACTGGACAACATACAGAATTAAGTCATTGTTGATACATTCTTTTATTTTTTAATTGATTTTTGAGAGAGGAAGGGAGAGGGAGAGAGATATTGATGTGAGAGAGAAATATTATCTGTCGCCTCCTGTACACACAGGACCAGGGACTGATTCCCAAAGCTCGGCATGTGACCTGACAAGGAATCACACCGGCCACCTTTCGGTGCACAGTATGACGCTCAACCACTGACCCACACCAGCCACAGTGATCCATTCCTTTAAAAAATAAACTGATATAATTTTTAAATTTTGTCATTTGTATAAACACGTTTTGATAGTGTTCTGTTTGACTACATGTCAGTGTATTCTTCATATAGAATTGCTTTGTTTGCCATTCTTTTTAATTCAACTCTAATGTGGACCTTAGCTTGGCTTTCCCAGATTGTCACACATCACGATAAATGAATTTTGAGTAAATTATGATTGTCTGTTTGTCAAATTAAAAGTGATATTCTCCCAGTTGCCTCTGAACAACTGCCCACAGTACTGAATTACCACTGGGGTCTAGGGACAGAGTTTGTTCTCAAATCCAGAAACAGGAGTGATTTTTCCCCAACCTCGCCAAGAAATTCTGACTTTTCCGAATTAACAGAAACATATTTTCCCAAAGTAAGTGAGACACTTTCTGGTCTGATTTCAGGGGGTCTAATTTGCACTTAACATGCTGAAAAGCCTGAAATACTGATGAGAACAGTAGGTTGGATTTAGGAATTGGGGACACTGCTGTCTCTAAGAAGGGGAAGGTGTGTGCGGGAGCTCTGGGTGTTGTTACATAAGATAAATACAAAGCTTGTCGTTTCCAAAGAAGGGGACAATGGTGAGGCCGGAATCTTGTCCAAGAACTGGAATTGCTCCGCTGCAGGCGCCTCAGTTTATGGGAAATGCGGTCACTCACTGAGAGGAGTAGCTGTGGGCGGCACATCTGTGAGTGAGGGAGGGGAGTGCTTTCCCTGGAGGAACAGTCCCTTCAGAAGGTGAATGCGAGGTGGTGGGTGCAGTGGCTGAGCATGTGGGTCTGAACCACATCGCTGGGCTCAACCTGGAGGGCACCTTTACTGCCTGTGTCCTTGCGAAGGTCCTTCAACCGCCATCACTCTATTCTCTCCAACTGTAGGGATGAAGGGCACTTAGCTCACCGAGATGATGTGAGAATTAAACAAAAATCTGATGCAAAGAAAGCCCCTGCATATCCTGAGTACAGAGTAAAATGTTCAGAATTACTCAATAAACTTTACTCACTTTTATATGGAGGTATAATTGACATATGGCATTATATTAGTTTCAGGTGTACAACGTAATGTTGGTATGTTTGTATACATTGGAAATGACACCACAGTAAG
>NW_005872007.1:0-88861 GCF_000147115.1 Myotis lucifugus
CACAGTAGCTATGACATTACCATGGCTCTGTTATGATGGCCATGACTTGACGATGGCTATGATGACAATTACTGTACCGAAACAATGGCTAGGATATTACAAATGCTATGACTTTACAATGTATATGACATTACAAAGGTTACGACATTACAATGGCTATGGCATTTAAGTGGCTATGAGGTTACAATGGCTATGACGTCACAATGCCTATGACATAACAATGGTTATGACATCACAATGGCTATTACAAGACAGTGGAAATGACTTTACTATCTCTATGACATTATATTGCCTATCATGTTACAATGGCTGTGATATTATAGTGGCTATGACATCACAATATCTATGACATCACGATAGTAATGAAGTCAACGGCAATGACCTTACAATGTCTATGAAACTACAGGGGCTATGACACTACAATATATACGATGTTATAGCTGCTGTGATGTCACAATGGCTATGCCATCACAATGGCTTTGACATTACAGTGGCTATGACATCACAATTTCTATGACATCATAGTGGCTATGAATTTCCAATGGCTATGAGAACACAGTGGCTATCCAGTTAAAATGGCTATGCTTTGAGAGTGGCAATGCCGTTATAATGACTCTGACGTTACAATGGGCATGACATCACAATTGCTATGAAGTCACACTTGATATGACTTCACAATTATATGATGTCACAAGGGCTATGATGTTACAACTGCTATGTCACAATTGCTACAACGTCACAATGGCTATGACGTTACAATGGCTGTGACATTATCATGACTATGACGTTACAAAAGCTATGACATTAGAGTTGGTAGGATGGTACAGTGGCTATGATGTTACAATGGCTCTGATGTTATGATGGCTATGACGTGACGATGGCTATATTGAAAATGGCTATGCCGACACAATGGCTATGATATTACAAATATTAATACTTTACATTGTCTATGACCTAACATGCTACGACGTTTCAATGGCTGTAACATTAAAGTGGCTATGAGGTTACAGTGACAGGATTCCAACAATTGTGCTTGTACCTCCTTGAAGTTTTCTTTTCCTGTCTTCCTTTCCTTCTTTCTTTCTGTTAATCCTCACTTCCAGGATATTTTTTTGCATTGATTTTGAGAAAGAGTGGAAGGGAAGGACCGTGGGTAAGAGAAGACACAGAGGAAGTGAGAGAGATTGATTGGCGGCAGCCTCCCCCATTTGGCCCCTCCCCCTCCTGGGCCTGGGATTGAACCTGTAATCCAGGTACATTCCTTTGATGGCAATCACTCCTGTGACACTTGGGAGTGCGGGCTTATTCTCCAAACACGGAGCTCACTTGCCAGGGTGAGGTTTTCAAATGCACACTGCTCAGCATCTCAGGCCCTGAGAAGGAGGCAATGTCCTTGAGGAAAAGTGGCTTCAAATGGCACAATCATTTCTGTGCATAAATGAGTACACACACACACACACACACACACACACAGAGAGAGAGAGAGAGAGAGAGAGAGAGAGAGTCATATCTGGAGGATATAAAGCCTATCATTAAAATTGCTACATCAAAGTGCTCCCATATGTGTATATATGACACATGCGCATACACGCTTGAACCATCATACCTCTCCATTTCCCCCTCCAGAGCCTTCTCTATGCCTGTATATATACACACAAATGCACACACACACTCCAGGCAGGGAGGCAGCGGCTGTGGCCCAGGAATTCACAAGCACAACACTAACTCCAGGAGTCGGTTGCTTTAACATCATTTATTGAGTTGGGCAATCTGTGTATGGCTCCTCACAGAGGGTTTTAAAGATAACCCAGTCTTTGTCTTGATCAAATCTAAGAATTCCTGACAGTAATGACTGTGATCACCAGTCTCAGTAGTATACATTGCAGTTCAGGTAATGCATGGATAGTTACAGACTTGGAAATCAAATTTCAGGAAGTGATAATAAGTCCAATAAGTGCACCACATTCCCACCATCCAGATATACAAAAGCTGTCCTCTGTGGGTCCAGATCCTTCTCTGTGTGTGGTGTATGCATGCAAGGGCTCACAAGCTCTGCCGACTGCGCTGGCAGGAAGGTGCACAGGTGTAACCCTGGAAATCGATGGCAGTCACATCCAAGAGTTCCCACAACGCCCAAGATGCTGGTCTCCTGTGGAAGGAGCACTCCCTCACTGTGCTCGCAGGCCTCCTTCCAATTCCAATCTCCAGGGCAAGCCCGGGCCTCATCGTAGGAAGTAGGTCCACTTGTAATCTTTAATGGACTTGTCCATCAGCGGTGCCATCTTCTTCACAGGCTTCTGGCCGCTGACCACTCGCTTCCCAGGGATGGCGTGACAGCTGTGGCGACTGGCAGGGTCAGAGGGAGCCCTGGTGTCTGCTGCAGGGGCTGGGGCAGGCGGGGCTTTTTCCTGGACAGCTGCTCCTGCTCCTCCTCTTTCAGATGATTCTGAAAAAGCCCTCTTTGCTGGTGTGTCCTGGGGCCTGTTGGCGCTGAGGTGCAGGACCAGTTCTGGGACCTCCTGCTCTTGGGGCCGCAGCTGTGCCGTGTGTTCTACCCGCCTTTCTTTCTCCAAGGCGTGGTGACACTGCTGCTGCTTCCAGAAGGGATCTGTCTCTGCAGCTGGTGCTTCATGGTGTTCCTCCAGGCCAGGCGGCTCCTCAGGTGTGTCACTCTCCACAGCGTGTTGGAGAAGAGAACACGGGACTCCTCTCTGTTGAGAGAGCAAGTTGACATTGTTCTGCAGTGTCTGGACACACTGCTGGAGCATAGTGATCATTTTGCGCCGACCTGCCCTCTTGGACCCAGAGAACACCAGTGTCCTGGAGTGCAGCCTGATTCCCATCAGCCGAGCTCCTTCCTCTTTGCCAGGGGAAGGCGGGCCCCTTTGCCTGGGTTGGAAGGAGGATGTGGATGCAAAGGCAGGAAGTGGGGGGTCACTGAGCTGGCCCGGGCAGAGCCCGAGGTCTGGCCAGGCGGTTGACCTGGGAGGGGGTACCAGTGGGAGCCTGGCCCCCGCTGCTGCAGGTGGCGGTCTCTTTTCAGACTTGCCCATCTCTGCCTGGGCGCTGGTCATTTCCTCTTTCCTCAGACTCATTCCTTCCAGTGCAGTGGCTGGAGGCTTGACACTCTTCTTCTCTTTCCTGGCGGGAGGCTGGTGGTGGGTGTGGAAGGCCTCAGAAGACATGGTGGGCACGTCCAATTCCTGCTCCACTTCAGGCGGGGGACCCGCCACCTTCCTTCCCAAGTGTGGAGTTTTGACCTTCCCTTCTGGTGTCTTACACGTGTCCCCATCCTTCTCCCTCACCTTGGGCAGCAGGCCGCCGTGCCCCTCCCCTGCACCTAAGCCTTGTAGACGCTGCTGGTCTTTGTCTGATTAGCTTTGGCTAGAGTGTTGGCGCCTTTACTTTTTCAGGGGATTTTCTGAAGCCACCTCCGATGGGGCCCCAGATATCCAAGGAGCACCTGCCACCCATAGAAGGGTCGGGAAGCCTGAGGCCACCTGTGATGGACGCGGGTCGTAGGTGAAGTCCTACTCCTGGAAAGACATGGTGGGTGGCTGGAATTCCTCCTTTCCTCAAGGGAGGGACCTATTGGCTTCCTACCCAAGTGAGGAGTTTTGCCTTTCCCTTCTGGAGTCTTGAGGTTACTCCCATCCTTCTGTCTCACCTTGGGCGGCAGGACACCTGCCCCCTTTCCTGCGTCTGAGCCGTGTCGACTCTGTTTGGCTTTGTCCGATTGGCTCGTTCCTGAGTCTTTGTGGTTTTGCCTTTTCACCGGGTTTTCTGAAGCCTTTTCTGATGGAGGCCCGTCGTAGGTGAGGTAGGCCTCAAAGGACATGCTGGGCGGGTCGTATTCCTCCTCCTCTGCCTCCGCCGCCGCCGCCGCCATGGCCACTGCCTCCTCCATCTCAGACGGGGGGCCTGCTGGTTTCCTTCCCAGGTGAGGAGTTCTGACATTCCCTTCTGGAGTCCTGGGGTTGTCCCCAACCTTCTCCCTAACCGTGGGCAGCAGGCCCCCTGGCCCCTTTCCTGCATCTAAGCCGTGTAGACGCTGCTCATATTTGTGAGACTGTATTTCCCCTGAGTGTTTGTGCTTTCGCTTCTTCTCGGGGTTGTCTGAAGCCACCTCCGATGGAGGCGTAGACGTCTGGGGGCTGCTGCCCCCTCTTTCCTTCCTCTTCTTGACCCCATGAGAGGACAGCTTTCCCCCGGTTCCTTCTCCGCAGAGAGGCCGTGTGCTTTCCTCCCTGGCGGAGGCCGGGTGAGGTCTCTGGGCGCTCCCAGCTGAGGGCTCCTCCTGGCCCTTGGCCCCCAGCGGGGGATTGTCCTTGTGGGAAGGCCGGCGCTCCCCTCTGAGACTCACAGCCCCTCTCCCCTGGGGTGCCCCCAGGTGCCTGTCCGGAGAGGCTGCCCGGCGGCCTTCTGCAGGCCTCTGAGGTGCCTCGTGGGCCAGGGCCTGGGACCGGCGATGGGCTCCAGACATCCAGGGAGCACCTGCCACCCATGGAAGGGACAGGCCTCTGCTGCCAGAAGGCTCTGTGTGGCCGGGCCTTCTCTCCTCCCAGCAGTCACGAAAGTGCGGCCCTGGGAGGGGCCTCGTGAGCGGCGAGGACGCTCTTTGCTTTCTCCGTGGGCGCTCAGAGCTGTGGGATGCACCGCGGGATGCGCGGGGGTGTCCCTCCATCTCGTCCCCCAGTGGAAGAGACACCTGCGGGGCGTGGGCTTGGGGGAGCTTTGGAAGGGTTCTCCTCCGAGGCCCGCTCCTCACAGTGCTTCCTTTCCCGGGAACCAGCTTCTGGCACCCAGTCCCTGGTGGGTGACGCTTCGGAAATGCTTGCGCTTGGACGTGCGTGCGACTTTCTCGCTGGTCCGCCACAAGCCAACTGGTGCTGAGCAGGCCCAGCAGCAGCTTTATAGAAGGTGCGGGGCCAGGCGTGCAGGGGTTAGGGGCGGGGTTTGGCCCCTCCCACGGGGGAACCCAGGAGCCAATGGAACCTTGAGGGCTTCCTGTGTGGCGGGAGCAGGGTCACTTGTGGGTTACCTGAATCCCTTTCTGGAGGAGGAAACTGAGGCTGAGGCAGGTGAAATTCATTTGCATAAGCGGCTCAACTATCAGGAAGACAGGAAGCTGGAGGGGAAGAAGCTGAGGGCCAGGGTGAGGGTACCTTTCTGAACAGGGTGAAGAGTGGGAGCCTAGGGAGAGAACGCCATCTGTCTGCAGTCAAACAGCTTAGCCCTACCGAGGGCAGGACTAGTCCCTGTGTCTGTGGGTCCCCGCGGAGCAGGATCTGAGCAAGGCCTCCATCAGTTCTTCTGGAAAGAATGGCTGAATGACCTTGTGCTCTCATCACCTGCACACCCTCACACCAGCAGTCGGGCCTGACTCACATCAGCCCTCCGCCCTCCAGAGTTCTTGAGGGCACTTCCCTTCACCCTACAAGGACTCCGTTTCCGTACCTTTCTGATTCCTGCCCTAAGCACAACTCCACAGTCTCCACACTGGCTCCATCGCTTTGACTAGAGAAGAACAAAATAGATGGCAGCTCATCCCCAGGACCCTTCAGTGCCCAGGCCAGTGCTCTGTCCATCGAACCAAACCGGCCAGGGCTCTATTGATTTTATTTTTAGAGAGAGTTGGAAAAAGCGGAAAAGACAGAGAGAAAGACCGATTGGCCTCCTGCAGGTGTCTTGACCATGGTGGAGTAGGAGCCTGCAACCAAGATAGTGCCCTTGACCAGAATGGAACCGGGTACCTGACGCTCTATCCACTGAGCCATTGTTATCCTGTATGGAAAACCATCCCTGCTGTCTCTGTGTAACCAAATGTCCTCTTTGTCTCAGGACAACAGTCCTATTGGATAAGGTCCCACCCTAACCAGGTCATTTTAAGTTAATCTCCTCCTAAAACTCCTATCTCCAAATACAGTCCCATTCTAAAGTATTCAGGTTTAGGGCCTCCATGTATAAGCTGAGCAGGGGACACAATTCCGGCCACCATAAAGGCTTAAATGACTTTTGTTAAGCACGTTCTGAATATATGCTATTATAACGGTACTGGCTAAAATAGTTCTACAGCAGTCTGTGTCTGACAGTTCCAATATTTTGATGTTTCATTGCCTCATTATGTTGTTCTTGTGTTTGACTGTGGAGGGCAGGGTAGTTGATCACTTGTTTTTAGAAATAGTGTTGGATGAAAGGTGATGCCATTGTCCTGTCGAGGGGATTTAGGTTTGTGTCTGCCTTGTGCCTGCAGGGGGCTGCATCTCAATCCAATTTCAGAATCTGATGACCTTTCTGGGCCACCTAGAGAATGGGAAACTGAGGCGGGGCAACTTACTCCTACCTTCTCTTCTGTCTTTATTCCTAGGACTGAGCCCTTCACAGATTTTTACCTATGGTCCCCTACAGGCTTCCCACTCTTGCTGGCTCCTGGATTCCAACAATTGTGCCTGTACCTCCTTGAAGTTTTCTTTTCCTGTCTTCCTTTCTTTCTTTCTGTTAATCCTCACCCCAGGATATTTTTTCCGCATTGATTTTTAGAAAGAGTGGAAGGGAGGGACCGTGGGTAAGAGAAGAGACAGAGGAAGTGAGAGAGATTGATTGGCGACTGCCTCCCACATTTGGCCCCACCCCCTCCTGGGCCTGGGATTGAACCTGTAACCCAGGTACATGCCTTTGATGGCAATCAAACCTGTGACCCTTGGGAGTGCGGGCTGATTCTCCAAGCACGGAGCTCACTGGCCAGGGTGAGGTTTTCAAATGCACACTGCTCAGCATCTCAGCCACTGAGAAGGAGGGAATGTCCTTGAGGAAAATTGGCTTCAAATGGCACAATCATTTCTGTGCATGAATGAGTACACACACACACACACACACACACACACACACAGTCATATCTGGAGGATATAAAGCCTATCATTGAAATTGCTACATCAAAGAGCTCGCATATATGTATATATGTCACATGCGCATACACACTTGAACCATCATACCTCTCCATTTCCCCTTCCAGAGCCTTCTCTATGCCTGTATATATACACACAAATGCACACACACTCTCCAGGCAGGGAGGCAGGGGCTGTGGCCCAGGAATTCTCAAGCACAACACTAACAAACTCCAGGAGTCGGTTGCTTTAACATCATTTATTGAGTTGGGCAATCTGTGTATGGCTCCTCACAGAGGGTTTTAAAGATAACCCAGTCTTTGAATTGATCAAATCTATGAATTCCTGACAGTAATTACTGTGATCACTAGTCCCAGTAGTATACATTGCAGTTCAGGTAATGCATGGATAGTTACAGACTTGGAAATCAAATTTCAGGAAGTGATAATAAGTCCAATAAGTGCACCACATTCCCACCACCCGGATATACAAAGGCTGTCCTCTGTGGGTCCAGATCCTTCTCTGTGTGTGGTGTATGCATGCAAGGGCTCACAAGCTCTCCCGACTGCGCTGGCAGGAAGGTGCACAGGTGCGACCCTGGAAATCCATGGCAGTCACAGCCAAGAGTTCCCACAACGCCCAAGATGCTGGTCTCCTGTGGAAGGAGCACTCCCTCACTGTGCTCGCAGGCCTCCTTCCAATTCCCATCTCCAGGGCAAGCCCGGGCCTCAGCCTAGGAAGTAGGTCCACTTCTTGTAATCTTTAATGGACTTGGCCATCAGCGGTGCCATCTTCTTCACAGGCTTCTTCTGGCCGCTGACCACCCGCTTCCCAGGGATGGGGTGACAGCTGTGGCCACTGGCAGGGTCAGAGGGAGCCCGGGTGTCTGCTGCGGGGGCTGGGGCAGGCCGGGCTTTTTCCTGGACAGCTGCTCCTGCTCCTCCTCTTTCAGATGATTCTGAAAAAGCCCTCTTTGCTGGTGTGTCCTGGGGCCTGTTGGCGCTGAGATGCAGGACCAGTTTTGGGACCTCCTGCTCTTGGGGCCGCAGCTGTGCCGTGTGTTCTTCCCGCCTTGCTTTCTCCAAGGCGCGGTGACACTGCTGCTGCTTCCAGAAGGGATCTGTCTCTGCAGCTGGTGCTTCATGGTGTTCCTCCAGGCCAGGCGGCTCCTCAGGTGTGTCACTCTCCACAGCGTGTTGGAGAAGAGAACACGGGACTCCTCTCAGTTGAGAGAGCAAGTTGACGTTGTTCTGCGGGGTCTGGACACACTGCTGGAGCATGGTGATCATTTTGCGCTGACCAGCCCTCTTGGACCCAGAGAATACCGGTGTCCTGGAGTGCAGCCTGATTCCCATCAGCCGAGCTCCTTCCTCTTTGCTAGGGGAAGGCGGCGCCCCTGGCCTGGGTTGGAAGGAGGATGTGGACACAAAGGCAGGAAGTGGGGGGTCACTGAGCTGGCCCGGGAAGAGCCCGAGGTCTGGCCAGGCGGGTGACCCGGCAGGGGGCACCAGTGGGAGCCTGGCCCCCGCTGCTGCAGGTGGTGGTCGCTTTTCAGACTTGCCCATCTCTGCCTGGGCGCTGGTCCTTTCCTCTCTCCTCAGACTCATTCCTTCCAGCGCAGTGGCTGGAGCCTTGACACTCTTCCTCTCTTTCCTGGCGGGAGGCTGGTGGTGGGTGTGGAAGGCCTCAGAAGACATGGTGGGCGCGTCTAATTCCTGCTCCACTTCAGGCGAGGGACCCGCCGCCTTCCTTCCCAAGTGAGGAGATTTGACCTTCCCTTCTGAAGTCTTGCACGTGTCCCCATCCTTCTCCATCACCTTGGGCAGCAGGCCGCCTTGCCCCTCCCCTGCACCTAAGCCTTGTAGATGCTGCTGGTCTTTGTCTGATTGGCTTTGGCTAGAGTGTTTGCGCTTTCACTTTTTCAGGGGATTTTCTGAGGCCACCTCCGATGGGGCCCCAGACATCCAAGGAGCACCTGCCACCCATAGAAGGGTCGGGATGCCTGAGGCCACCTGTGATGGACGCGGGTCATAGGTGAAGTCCTCCTCCTGGAAAGACATGGTGGGTGGCTGGAATTCCTCCTCTTCCTCAAGGGAGGGACCTATTGGCTTCCTACCCAAGTGAGGTGTTTTGCCTTTCCCTTCTGGAGTCTTGAGGTTACTCCCATCCTTCTGTCTCACCTTGGGCGGCAGGACACCTGCCCCCTTTCCTGCGTCTGAGCCGTGTCGACTCTGTTTGGCTTTGTCCGATTGGCTCGTTCCTGAGTGTTTGTGGTTTTGCTTTTTCACCGGGTTTTCTGAAGCCTTTTCTGATGGAGGCCGGTCGTAGGTGAGGTAGGCCTCGCAGGACATGCTGGGCGGGTCTAAATCCTCCTCCTCCGCCGCCGCCGCCATGGCCACTACCTCCTCCATCTCAGACCGGGGACCTGCTGGTTTCCTTCCCAGGTGAGGAGTTCTGACATTCCCTTCTGGAGTCCTGGGGTTGTCCCCAACCTTCTCCCTAACCGTGGGCAGCAGGCCCCCTGGCCCCTTTCCTGCATCTAAGCCTTGTAGACGCTGCTCATATTTGTACGACTGTATTTCCCCTGAGTGTTTGTGCTTTCGCTTCTTCTCGGGGTTGTCTGAAGCCACCTCCGATGGAGGCGTAGACTTCTGGGGGCTGCTGCCCCCTCTTTCCTTCCTCTTCTTGACCCCATGAGAGGACAGCTTTCCCCCGGTTCCTTCTCTGCAGAGAGGCCGTGTGCTTTCCTCCCTGGCGGAGGCCGGGTGAGGTCTCTGGGCGCTCCCAGCTAAGGGCTCCTCCTGGCCCTTGGCCCCCAGCGGGGGATTGTCCTTGTGGGAAGGCGGGCGCTCCCCTCTCCGACTCACAGCCCCTCTCCCCTGGGGTGCCCCCAGGTGCCTGTCCGGAGAGGCTGCTCGGCGGCCTTCTGCAGGCCTCTGAGGTGCCTCGTGGGCCAGGGCCTGGGACCGGCGATGGACTCCAGACATCCAGGGAGCACCTGCCACCCATGGAAGGGACGGGCCTCTGCCGCCGCAAGGCTCTGTGTGGCCGGGCCTTCTCTCCTCCCAGCAGTCAGGAAAGTGCGGCCCTGGGAGGAGCCTCGTGAGCGGCGAGGACGCTCTTTGCTTTCTCCGTGGGCGCTCAGAGCTGTGGGATGCGCCGCGGGATGCGCGGGGGTGTCCCTCCATCTCGTCCCCCAGTGGAAGAGACACCTGCGGGGCGTGGGCTTGGGGGAGCTTTGAAAAGATTCTCCTCCGACGCCCGCTCCTCACAGTGCTTCCTTTCCCGGGAACCAGCTTCTGGCACCCAGTCCCTGGCGGGTGAGGCTGGGAAATGCTTGCGCTTGGACGTGCGACCTTCTCGCTGGTCTGCCACAAGCCAACTGGTGCTGAGCAGGCCCAGCAGCAGCTTTATAGAAGGTCTAGCGTCGAGGGCGGGGCCAGGCGTGCAGGGGTTAAGGGGCGGGGTTTGGCCCCTCCCACGGGGGACCCAGGAGCCAATGGAACCTTGAGGGCTTCCTGTGTGGCGGGAGCAGGGTCACTTGTTGGTTACCTGAATCCCTTTCTGGAGGAGGAAACTGAGGCTGAGGCAGGTGAAATTCATTTGCATAAGCGGGTCAATTATCAGGAAGACAGGAAGCTGGAGGGGAAGAAGCTGAGGGCCAGGGTGAGGGTACCTTTCTGAACAGGCTGAAGAGTGGGAGCCTAGGGAGAGAACGCCATCTGTCTGCAGTCAAACAGCTTAGCCCTACCGAGGGCAGGACTAGTCCCTGTGTCTGTGGGTCCCCGCGGAGCAGGGTCTGAGCAAGGCCTCCATCAGTTCTTCTGGAAAGAATGGCTGAATGACCTTGTGCTCTCATCACCTGCACACCTGCACACCAGCAGTCGGGCCTGACTCACATCAGCCCTCTGCCCTCCAGAGTTCTTGAGGGCACTTCCCTTCACCCTACAAGGACTCCGTTTCAGTACCTTTCTGATTCCTGCCCCAAAGCACAACTCCACAGTCGCCACACTGGCTCCATCGCTTTGATTAGAGAAGAACGAAATAGATGGCAGCTCATCCCCAGGAATGAACCTGCTCTGACCCCTTGAGCTAATCGGGGAGCTCGGTGGATGCTCCGCCTTGTTCTGTCTATATGTGAAGTTATTTGGTCTCTTGGACGATTCCATAGGCATACCTTTGAGTTTTCCCCTCAGATTTGCCATGGCCTTAACCTTATTCGCTGAGAAGTCTGTATTTCCCTTGCCATTCTGGGTTTGAAAGATACCCCAAGTGTTAGAATTGGTGAGAAGTGAGAGTTCCTGAGCGTTATCATTGTGTCCAATATGCTCAGAAGTATCCTTTGGCGGAGTTAACACTGCACGAATCCTCAGAGTCATAAATCCATTTTGAGGAAAGGATATGTGACACACACACAAAGTAGTAAAACAAAAACACTACATTCCCACAACTCAGACACACAGAGGTGCTAACCGGGGATGCACCTTGGTGTATCTCCAAGCATCCTTCTAAATCTTTTCCGTGTGTGTATATACACACAAATGCACACATGGTGTGTGGTGTGTGTGTGTTTTTTTTAATCGAAATGAAATAAAGTTTTAAACATCATTCTTCTATTTTTTTAATCCTCCCCCAATGGTTTTTTTTCATTGGCTTTTACTTTACTTTATCTTTTGAAATATATATTTATTGATTACCAAGCGGAAGGGAGATGGGGAGAGAGAGACGAGAGAGAGAGAGAGAGAGAGAGAGAGAGAGAGAGAGAGAGAGAGAGAGAAACACCAATGATGAGAATCATTGATTGGCCGCCTCCTGCAGGCCCCTCACTGGGGACTAAGCCCAGAATTGGGCATGTGCCCTCCTCAGGAAATTAACCCAGGACCCTTCTGTGCCCAGGCCAGTGGTCTGTCCCCCGAACCAAACCGGCCAGGGCTCTATTGATTTTATTTTTAGAGAGAGTTGGAAAGAGCGGGAAAGACAGAGAGAAAGACCGATTGGCCTCCTGCAGGTGTCCTGACCAGGGTGGAGGAGGAGCCTGCAACCAAGATAGTGCCCTTGACCAGAATGGAACCGGGGACCTGACGCTCTATCCACTGAGCCATTGTTATCCTATATGGAAAACCATCCCTGCTGTCTCTGTGTATCCCAATGTCCTCTTTCTATCAGGACAACAGTCCTATTGGATAAGGTCCCACCCTAACCAGGTCATTTTAAGTTCATCTCCTCCTAAAACTCCTATCTCCAAATACAGTCCCATTCTAAAGTATTCAGGGTGAGGGCCTCCATGTATAAGCTGAGCAGGGGACACAATTCCGGCCCCCAAAAAGGCTTAAACGACTTTTGTTAAGCATGTTCCGAATATATGCTATTATAACGGTACTGGCTAAAATAGTTCTTCGGCAGTCTGTCTCTGACAGTTCCAATATTTTGATGTTTCATTGCCTCATTATGTTGTTCTTGTGTTTGACTGTGTAGGGCAGGGTAGTTGATCACTTGTTTTTAGAAATAATTTTGGATGAAAGATGATGCCATTGTCCCGTTGCGGGGATTTAGGTTTGTTTCTGCCTTGTGCCTGCAGAGGGCTGCATCTCAATCCAATTTCAGAAACTGATTATCTTTCTGGGCCACCTAGAGAATGGGAAACTGAGGTGGGGCAACTTACTCCTACCTTCTCTTCTGTCTTTATTCCTAGGACTGAGCCCAGGTGGAGTTGCTACAGGTGAGAGAGTCACCTAACTCAGCAGATACTGCAGGCGGGCCTGATGGCAGCTGGATGGCTTGGCTTCCTGGCCCTACGGGGCACATTAAGATTCAACCATGAGATTCCAGCAAAGGCGGTCGCTTACCATTCTTGTTGTGTTTATGCAAACATCAGGCCAAATTGAATACAGTAGACAAATTAATCTTAATTTGGCTTTTTGATAGCCATGGAGGAATTTTAAGAAGAAAAATCCTATTTCAATAGAAGTTGTTAAAGCTAAAATGGTTTCTTTCCCTTCCACTGGACCATTTGTTAAGCATATAGGGATAGTTCAGTTGATAGTTCTATGTGCCCAGTACAGGCCTCTAGCAACGGTGGAATAGAAATGCAGTCTGTCTCATGATTGAGCCGGAAGTTCCAAGACAAAGGGGAGAATGAAAGGGTGAGGACTATGCCCTCCATCTTGCCCTGTATCCTCCATTTTTGGGCAGCCATGTGCTCAGCAAGCAGCTTCTTCCCGGAAGCCCAAGCCTCTGCTAGCCACACCCAGGACTTCTTTAAACTAACCAATGACAATCAAGGGAATTTTGCACCATAGATACAACTTGCGCCTGGCCAATTGGCAGGGCCCACAGTCCTCTCTCCTCCCCTTACTATAAAACCTCTCTCCCCACAGGGCTGGCCCTCTCTCTGCCACTTGCTGCTGTGTCAGTAAGGAGGGTAGGGTAGCCAAGCCCGGGTTTGAATAAAAGACTCTTTGCTTTTGCATCGGACACAGCTGGCTCCCTGGTGTGGTCTATTGGGGATCTTGAAATCTGGGCATAACATAAGGACGTGAGGTGTGACTGAACTAGGAGGATTTGGGAAACCCAGGACTTGTTTTGTGTCTACAGGCAACAAAGAAGTTGAGGCAGAGTTTTGTATGAGGATTTTACTTTCATTTTCAGGAAACTGGGGACATGAATAGTCCTGACTAAAAGAGGGTCATTGTGTGAGGTAGTTTTTTAAACTTTTCCCAAAAAATCTCAGAAGAAGAACAGACTAGAAGAGAGATGATGGCAGTTAGGAACAGGAAGCAGAAGTCCTGTGAAAGATAAGGTAACTGGCAAGAGTGTGCACTGAGGACTGAAGGAATGTGGGCATTTCTTAGACACGTGGCCCCATTGGCTGGGAAATGGTACTGATCAATCTGAGCCCATGGATCCTGGTGGTGGTGGCCAGGTTCTCAACAGATATTTCTCATAACACAGATCCCTGCAAATGAAAAGTGGTTTAAGGGTGCTGTTTTGTGGAACTGATATCAGGGCCTCACACTCTTATGACTTCTGGATAGTGGTATCCTGGAATTGTCCTGCCTCTCCTCTAGCCTTTGTATCTGGGAACCTTGATGAGACACCAAGCCCAGAATTCTAAGTACATCTCTAGGTTTTTATGAAGTGTTCCGTTTTTTGGCAAACAGTGGGATCAGATGTGAGAGGTCCTTCCAGGCACAGATTCCTATATGTGCAAAGGCTTAGAGTGAAGACTGAGCTCATTCAGGAACCAACTGGTGTCCTTTTTATAAAAATATGTTTTTATTGATTTCAGAGATGAAGGGAGAAGGAGAGAGAGAAACATCAATGATCAGAGAGAATCATTGATGGGCTGCCTCTTGCATGCCCTCCACTGGGGATCAAGCCTGCAACCCTGACATGTGCCCCTGACCGGAATTGAACCCAGGACCCTTCAATTCACAGGATGGTGCTCTATCCACTGAGAAAAACCAACTTAGAGTTTTATTTTCATTTTGTCCATTTTTTAAATATATATTTTATTGATTTTCTACAGAGAGGAAGGGAAAGGGATAGAGAGCTAGAACCATCGATGAGAGAAACATCGATCAGCTGCCTCCTGCACACTCCCTACTGGGTATGTGCCTGCAACCAAGGTACATGCCCTTGACCGTAATTGAACCTGGGGCCCCTGAGTCCACAGGCCAACGCTCTATCCACTGAGCCAAACCAGCTAGGGCATGTCCATTTTTTAAAATAAGACCTGGTCACATTGGGACAGGAGTCAGGACTAGAGGACCTTTGTGATACCTTTGAAGTCTGTTCTGCAGGTGAAGGAAGTAATGGAAGATTTGGAGCAGTAAAGGCATGTGATCTGATCCAGCCTCATTAAACCTCCTGTTGCTGAAGCATAACAAACCATATGGGTGTGAGGGAGGTTGTAGAATTTAAGCTGCTGTGATAGTTTTGGTGAGTGTGATGGTAAGTGGTCCATGATGGTGACTGTAGATGTGAAATAAGCAGTTGGATTCTGGATTGGTGTTTTAGGTGTGGCCGCCTGGATTTTTTAATTGTGAGGTTGAGAGAGAGAGGTAAGAGCCAAGGATGATTTGAAGGTCTGTATTTGTCAGCTGGGGGTACGCAAGAACCATCAACTGTGATGCAGATATTCATAGTAGAAGTGTAATGTTCACTGGTGATACCAAACTTTTATTTATTTTTTTTATGTTACTAGTGGCTCAGTGCATGAAATTCATGCATGGAGAGGTGGTTCCCTCAGCTCAGACTGAACCCTCATCAATCGGGGACCCCTGCGGCGATGTCCAACTGCCAGTTTAGGCCTAATCCCTGTGCTGGCGCCCAGGACTGTGGGGCGGGTGGCTTGTCCCTCTCCTGTGCCAGAGGCACAGGCACAACTGCTGGCACCCAGGACCCTAGAGCAGGTGGCTTGATCCTCTCACTGGCTGCAGCCTGGCTGGCCCCCAATCCTCTCTCCCCAGTGTTGAGTGTCTAAGCCATTATGGCATGATGGCATGAAGGTGTGATGACTATTTGCATATTAGCTCTTTATTATATAGGATTTTAATCTGTCATGGTCTATCTTCAAGTGGATATTATATCATTTCACATCCTGTATAGAAACTCCTCTGTAACAAAATTTCACTTTTCCAGGGCAATCTTTGTGGTATCGCTGTCATGTATTTTAATTTCACAGAAGTTATAAAACTGACATTACATTATTATTTGTTTAGTTAATTATCTTTAAACTTAGAGGCCCAGTGCATGAAATGCATGCACTGGTACGGTCCCTAGCAGCTGCCTGCTGCCGGCCAGGGCCTCCCTCCCTTCCCCCAGCCAGCCCCACTCCCTGGTCAAACTCCTGGTCAAGGGGACAATTTGCATACTATGCTTTTATTATATAGGATATATTAAAATAATAAGAAACATCTATTGGATGTTATCCTATGTGTTTACTGTCTTTGGTGTTTTCCATTTCTTGGCATAGATCATTATTTGTTTCTGGCAAAATTTTATTTCTGCTTGCAGGACCTTTTTTTTTTAACATTTCTTACACTACTGCTGGTGATAAAAAAAATTCAATTTTTATATATGAAAAATACATTTTAACTATTTTAAAAAATATTTTCACTCAGTCTAGAATTATAAATTTAGATTTTCCCCCCTTGTGAATACTTTAATGATGTTGCTCTACTATCTTCTCCCTTACACTGTTTCTGATGAGAAATCTTTTGTAATCCTTATGTTTATTCCTGTGTATAGTGTGTCTCTTTTCTTCTACTTAAAACATTTTTCTTTTCTTCATTGGTGTTGAGCAATGTGATTTTTATGTCTTGATGTAGCTTTCTTTATGTCCTGTGCTTGCTATTCAGTGAGCTTCTTTGATCTGTGGGTTTATATTTTTTACTACATTTTGCTAAATTTGGAAATTTTTGGATCATTCTTTCTTCAGATGAGTATATACATATGTAAGTTCGGGTCTCTAGAGGGGACTGAGGAGGAAGAGAAGTGAACCAAATCATAGGGTCAGGACCTCAGCAGGCAATTGAGTATGGGGCACCCAGCAGGGCCATCCCTGCAGTGGCCAGTTCATGACCAGCTTCCTGAGGCTGGCTCTTTCCTGGGCTAGGGCTTTCATGAATCTGCTCCATGATGCCCACCAGTGCAGTGCCCGTTGGGGCTGTGTGTAGCTTACAGGAAAGGCACGCCTGGGGAGTCAGAGCCTTGATCCCATGCAGTATGGTTACATCCTGGCATTGGAATGTGGCCAGTTCTCTGCACCCTGAGTTGCCCCACTGTTGGATCCCCAGAGCAGTCATGGTGCCTTCTTCCATCACAGTCCCCTAAGATCGCAGCGATGGAGGTGTGCTGTCATAGGTTTGTGTGAACGGAAGTTCCATGGGTAATAGCAGGCACCGGGTGCTGGCTAGGAATGCGGTCATGTGGGTTTGTGTGAAGAGCTCACAGTCACAGCTTTGGAAGCCTCTTTCTTAGTTTCTCAGAGAGCTTCGTGGCAAGGAAATGCAGGTATTGTCCTGCAATGCAGTTTCCGTGGGAAACTTTGTCATTGGGGGTGTCAGAGGGGTTGGCTGGGAGCGCCTGCAGAGACACCCTTCTCCAGTACCCTCTTTGCAGGTGGACTCATCGCTGGATTCCTGGGAACTGCTCATGGGTCCCTGCTGTTCCACAGAGTTCTCTGAGCAGCCGTCCATCTTCCGTGGGAAGAAAGGTGTGTGCTTGTGCATGGTCACTGCCCGGCCCTGGGTGGGCGGGGCCACCCCTGCCCTGGACGTGTTCTCCTGCTGGGTTTGCAGAGCTCGGACAATTGTCCAGAATTCCCTTGTTTAACAAAGAAAGTTAAGTTCCCAGCGAAGCCCATGGTTAGAAACAGAGAGGATTAGGGAGAGGAGGAGGAGCTGAGCTGCCTCTTCTCCCACTGCCAGAGGGTACAGAGTCTGAGGCATGACCTCCAGCCTGCTCACCTGCCCTGGGATGCTGCTTCCAGAGAGACCATGAAGGCTGGACTCTGCTCCTGTGTCCTGTGGGACTGAAAAGCAGGAGGCAGAGCCATGCTCTCACTTGAACCTCGGGGCAGCAGCCTCCTGGTTCTCAGGAGAGATGGTGGTCCTGGGGTCTGACCACTCCTCAGTGGTTGGAACTGTGTATAGGAGCTGCCGGCACAGGTGAGCCCCTGGGAGGCAGATACAGTGGGAAAACCATTGACCTTGTTGCCCGGATGACAACGCAGTGTCCCGCCTGGCCGCTACGGGTGCTGCCATCTTTGTTGCAGAGTGATGGCTAATTTGCATATTCCCTCTTTATTAGATAGGATAGCTACCAGAAAAAAAGAATTAACTGTGTGTTTGGCACACTCACAACAGTAAGGCGACTTTTTTTCCCAACACGGATGTGGGTAACAGAGAAGCCTATTTCACCTGTGACGGTTTCTCAGCATTATCCGTATGTACAACCTCACCAAATTGTACACATTAGAAAAGTGCATTTCCTTGCTCATCAGTTATACACATACCTAAGTAAAGCCTTGCAATGTGGTTCCATATAAATCCTAGATATCCCTCTGTTGTTAGAAAATTAAGATCGCAACCTTATATAAATACAACCACCTCTCTCCTCATTTCTTGGGAGGACCAGCTTAGCCTCAGTGGCAGCAAATATTGGTAAGCAGTGAAGACTATTGCTATCAGCCCAGCTGGTGAGGCTCAGTGTTCAGTGTAGACCTATGAAGCAAGAAGTCAAGGTTCAATTCCTGGTCAGGCACATGCCCAAGTTGTGGGCTCGATCCCCAGAGCAGGGTGTGCAGGAGGCCGATCAATGATTCTCTCTCATCATTGATATTTTGCTCTCTCTCTACCTTTCTCTCCAAAATCATAAAAGTATATATTAAAAAAAAAACACACAAAAACTATTTCCATGAAATTCAACAGGAATGCTGACTGCTTACAAAAGACACATCCTGGGACAGATTGCAGGATTATCCTTCCTCTAGCTCTGACTTCTTGCCTGTTGAGCAACTACCTTATGTGAATACCCTAGAGAGGCCAGGGAATACAGAATAGCATTAGATTATTTCATCTGCCAATGACTTCAGCTACATGAAACAGTTTTGGAGGTCCTGAGAATGTCTGTACATAAAGGTCACACAAGCCACAGGCCCTGGAACAGTGGTGGCCTTATGTTCACAAGAGGCCCTTTTCATCTAATTTACTGCAGGCTTTCCCACTCACTACTGAAACAGTGTTTCTGTCCAGATTGTGGTTCCACCTCAGAGTCTTACAATAATGACACCAGCCTATGAAATTTCATACTTCCTAGCACATGGCCCCTTTGTAGTACGTGGAGAGCAGGTTCCCTAAACACTGCTGAGGCTTATGTAATACATACTGTGAACAAAGAACATGATTCATATTGGTCACAGAAGCAGAGCGACCTTCAGAGTGATCTTAGCCTTCACCAATAATCGAGGCACTAGGCTGCAGATTAAATGCACAAAGTCATGTGGTCTTTATTTCAAGGCCATGGGCAGAAATAAATAATAAGCCAATATTGGACAAAAATTGATTTCCTGCCATTATGCTGTTCCTTCCAAACCACACAAAATTTGTGATAAACACATCTATTCATCGCTATATGCTGACAGATCACATTTGTGTATGCAAATCATCTGTGGCAGGGAATAAAACAAAAATTAAAGGTACAAATGTAAAAACACTTTTAAAAAAAGATCATAAACCTGAGCAGAGGAGAGCAAAGGGTTTCCAGGTTGGTGAATAAGAATCCCCCCAAATTTATCAAAGCATAATGTGATTTATCAATATGTCCCTGAAAAAGGTAGTACTTCCTAGCTGAGAAGGGGTGCTCTGAAGGAATCCTGGGTCAGGTCCATTTTCTAGTCATAGAGAAATGAATGAAGATACTGCCAAATTCCCTCAAGCAGAAGTGAGAACACAGAATACATTCCCCTGAGCACCCAGGGACTGTGACCGATGCACAATCCTCTGGTGAGCCAGGTGGTAGAGGTGAAATCTATTCAGCGAGAAACAGACGGTGACATCATTTGGGTAGTAGGTCTCTGCATGTTAGCAAGTACAATGCAGCTCCTTCAAGTTTCACTTGTACCTCAAATTTATGAGGAATCTAGCAGCGTGTATGTTCCCATAAAAGGGGTTTACATTCATGGAAAGGGTCCCATAGAGCCCCTTAAGTGTTGTTATAATAAGTGAAAATAAAACATTCCCTGTATATTTATGGCTTTTCTCCAGTGTGAACTCTGAGGTGTGTAGTGAGTTGAGACCTTTGACTGAAGGACTTGCCACATTCACTACACTCATATGGCTTTTCTCCAGTGTGAACTCTGTGGTGTTTATTGAGGTTAGCTCTTTGACTGAAATGCTTCCCACATTCCCTACACTCATATGGCTTTTCTCCAGTGTGAACTCTGTAGTGTAGAGTGAGGGAAGACCTTTGACTAAAGGACTTCCCACATTCACTACACTCATATGGCTTTTCTCCAGTGTGAACTCTGTGGTGCATCCTGAGGTGAGACCTTTTCCTGAAGGACTTCCCACAGTCACTACATTCACACTGCTTTTCTCTAATGTGAACTCTGTTGTGTTTAATGAGAGCAGTACTTTCATTGAAGACCTTCCCACAATCAGTACACTCATAGGGCTTTTCTTCAGTGTAAACTCTCCCATGTTGAGGGTGGTTAAATATTCGTCTACACACTTCCCCACATTTATTATACTCATCAATCATATCTCCAGAGCAGAGACCTTTCTGATAAGCAACTTTCAGTTTCTGGCTGGCAGCTGCTTCACATTCAACCCACTGGTGATGTCTTTTTCCACTGAGAAATTCCTGTGTAATCTCATTGTTACTGTGTGGCTCCTCAGTGTTAAGAGTGGCCTGGTGCTGGAGAAGTCCTGAGATGGCTGGGGAGTCTTCCCCAGCCTGTATACTAGCTGCAGGCATCCCAGATAAGTAGAAGCAGCAACTCCTCACAAGCAAGGCACTCTCCATATCTTCTTTCCAGGGCTTCTCTCCACTGGCATCCTTCTGTTGCTGGTGAGGGTTTGCACTGAAACACAAGTCTCTCACACACGCATCACTTAAGAACACATTCTTCTCAAAGTGAACCACTTGTAACTCACTCAGGTGCAAAATATCTTTTAACACTGAGAAGCACAGCTTACACAGATGGGTCCTCTGGGTGGCTGCAGCTGTTTTGGAAGCCCTGACCTGAGACTCTCCTACAGATACGCTGTGCTCAGAATAGGCCTCCACATCATGCATTTTATGCCAAGGACCTGAAACAGAGAAATGATGCGATGAATGTTAACTCTTGTGACAGGGGGAAGTCCCATTTTAAAAATGTGTTGCACATACTACATTGGTTTCAAGAAATTGGCTAAAAATGAAAGACCGAAAGATGGATTAATAAGAGGCCACTGGGAAGTTCTTGACCACTGAAGATCACAAAACAAGATCCCAGGTTCGATTCTAGTCAAGGGCATGTACCTGGGTTGGTCACACTCCCAGTTGGAGGTGTGCAGGATGCTGCTAACAGCCTTCAGGAGACCTTCTCTGCTGGTGACATGGGCAAGCTGTGCAGAAGGCTGGTTAAAAATCAATAAAATATATATTTAAAAAAAAAATAAGAGGCCACTGTGAAGTACTTGACCACTGATGTGCTCCTTATAACACTTGCACAGGTCCATGTTGTAGTATACTGCAGAAAGAGATGTGCAGAGGAATACGTGATGTAAAAAGGACACAAAGGAGAAGATAGCCAAACTAAGAAGTCACTGATAAAATGACAAGTCACCAACGTGTCAAGTGTGAAAAGGGAAATGTATAAATGAGGGGTGGCCATTAGAACCGGCACCAAACACCACTGGACAGGAGCAGGTTCCTGGTACAATCTGAACACCATCTTTATGTCATACCTCCCCCGAGTTGCCACTCAGCCAGGCCATCATCCTGTACATTCACCCTGGAGAAACCCACGGTTCTCCCTGCACCTCTCCCTGTACCTCCTTCTCTAGAAATACGTACAAACTAAATATTCTGAGTATCAATGAAAAGACAACGGAGGTGAGCAGCTTTGCAATAGTATTCAGGGAAGGTAACATTACAAACAACAATTAAAGGAGGGATTTACAAGAACAGCCCCTGGTTCATGTAGGTAAAGACAATACCTGGCACAGGCATTCACCAAGGTCTTTATCTACAGGAAAGGTGCAGAACTGGAAGCCATGGATCTGGATATAGTCACCCTCCCTGGGAGAGGAAGAGCAGGAGGGACCCATTAAGCTGTCTGTAAGACTGCTGACACCCTGACATTTCCTGCAGTTTCTGAGGCAACTGGTGTTAGGGAGGTTTATGGAGTCTATTGCTCAGGGCTCAACGCAGAGCTCAGCACTGGCAGTCACAGCCCATTCTACAAGACAGTGGGGGAAATTAGCAGAGTCCATGTTCTTGCCTTAAGAGAGAGAGTCATGTCTGGAGAATAAATAAAGCGCGGGCATCACGTCAGGACACTAGGAGAGTTGAAGGTCTTACCTACGAATGATACAAGTGTAAACACTTCCAGCATCACATCACAGTACAGACGTCTCTGAGCCTCATCAAGGAGCTCCCACTCCTCCTGAGAGAAGGCAATGGCCACGTCCTCAAAGTTCATATCCTGTCATAATGAGGACAGTACATCCCATGATAAGATTCTCTCTTGAGATTCCGAGCTTCTCATACTCCTCACCTTGCACATCCATCTGCTTCCTCTACTCCCCACATCAGAGAAGATAGCAGGCCTTGGTCTCATCAAAGTCAATCTCTCCTTATATTCCTATTGATGCTGTATCTCCCACAACAATAAAGGCAGATGAGCAGTTAGAACATACCTGTGCTCTGATCCTCAAATGTGAGTCACACTGCCCCTTTTCAATAACAGTGGGTGTCAGTAACGTAGGGTAGGAAGAGATGTTGCACATAAAGGGAATGTGATGGATTTGAGACTGGTCCTGTCAGGAAATACCCATGCTGTCCTCCAAATCCAAATTGTCCCTCCAAAATGGTAATGCCCATTACACTTCCGACTCCAATCCCAGTTTGCTGAGGCCATCACTTTGCATTACCTGCTGCCCATAGTTCTTGGATCCACACTTGTCTCACAGCTTCATTCCCAGAGGCACATCTTCACTAGTGACATGAATAAGCCATCACAAGAACAGGTTGTCTTCTAATCAGCTTCTCTTCCAAAATTCTAGTTCACCACCTCTGTAATATATTTCTCTCTCACCCTTCTCTCTTCTCCTTTCGCCATGCTGGTGGAGATTTTCAAGTGCAGGTGACACTGATGTATGCTATCCCATTCCTATTGTTCACTGGGTCAGCCCTCAACTAGAAATGACAGATGGACATATATATGGCACCTAAGCTCTGGACATGGCATGTAGCAGCACAACAATACATCTTGTTAGAAATTAACCTAAAATTCCCCATATCGTATCATAAAGACACCATCAGAAATGGACTCCCTTTTCATTCACTCATATGTCAATGTTAGTGCCCTGTCTTCATGAATTCACACTCCCTCTCTAAGTGCAAATCACTCTTCCTACTACACCTTTCTCACACCTGAACTCGCTGAGCCACAGCCCCCATAGTCATCTCCTGGGTTTTCTACTCAGTACTCAGCATGTGTGTTCCAGAGAATGCTTGGCAAATTCAAAGAAGATCAATGATTCCACCATCTCTGATAGTCCAGTCATAGCAACAGTCTTGATCCTGCTATGAAGGCCTCCCTCCTGACTGTTTATTCCTTCAACCTCACCTACTGAGAACCCATCACATCTCAGATGTCCATAGCCCACCTCCACTGGTGCTGCACCTGATGTCACTTCACCAGTCATAGGCTTCATCACTCAAGTCCCATCACCTATCGCCCTCTACCCTATGCCCAGTGAGTCTCACAGATAACCACTCATGGCCCTAAGCAAGTCAACCGAACTGACTGCAACAACTCAGGCCACACCCAAAGGCACAAAAAGTTCCTGATGGATATTTTAGAAGTAAATATGCACCAGCTCCTGTCTCAACTTGTTTGAATTACTCTTAGGCCTCCAATTACAAAAAATGACCTAAAGTGCTTCCTGGTCCATAATTCCCCAGAATCTTTTGAAGAAGTCTTCATCTTAAACTACCCCCTCAGAGTCAGAGATGCTCATGAACTACTCTGAAATCTCAGACTCCAATAGGCCAAAAAGAAAAGTTTTTGTATCTCCAATGAATATTACTCTTCTACTATGATTTTTCACTATCTCAGTTGATGGTGCTTCCATACCTCCAAATTTTGGCTGCTAAATCCAAAATTCAAGACTTCTCTGACTTTTACCTTTCTCTCTCTCTTGTCCTCAAAATTAGAATATATATGTGGCCACAACTAAAACAAGAATCCATAATGCAACTGCTTCTTCCACTTCCACAGCCATCATCATGGGCCAGTTCCCATCACACTCAGCAAGACTATCTTCCTAGTATTTCTACCACCTCCCTCACACCCATATTGTGCATCATGCTGCAGCCACAGAATCTAAGGAGACCCTGGTCACATTCCCTGCCTCCACTGCTCCAAATCTCCCATTGCTCCCATAACATGCACAGCAGACACCCAGGTTGTCACAAAGTTCCTCTACACCTGACTCCTGTCCCGTTGGTACCTGTTCCCATTTTTAAAAAAAGAATACCTCCCTGTGCTGTAACCAGCTTCATCTTATCTCCAAGCCATTGCACATTCTGGTACCTATGCCTGGGAGGACCTACAACTTCTCATTCTACTGGGTGCCCCAAACAGGGACCACTTCATATAACACTGGACCTGGACTTAACAGTCTGGGCTTGGTGTCTGTTCAAGGTCCCAGGTCCAAGGAAAGGACCGTCCCAGGAGATCACTATCTTAGGCTATAAGAATTGGAGGCTGTAAAGTTAAGTTCCACAAACCAGGACCCCTAAGTGATTCTGCATTTGCAGGAATCTATGGAAAAATCAATGTTTATTGAGAGCCTGTCAACCACTGCTAGGATACATGGACTCAGGCTACTCAGTAGCTTTACCAGCCCTAGAGCCAGGCGACCTCAAGATGCCTGCATTACCTCAGGGCTCAGTCCTCAGTGCACACTCTTGCCAGATGCATTACTTTTACAGGACTTCTCCTTCCTGTCCCTAACTGCTCTCCTCTCTCTTCCAGTCTGTTCTTCCTCTGAGCATTTTGGGTAAATGTTTAGAACCCTACCTCAGACCATATCCCTTGTTTTTGTCACTAACATGGATGGCCCCACTTTCCTGATCTTAATGTAACAAACATTCAAAATGGTAAAGAATTTTTGTCAGTTTATTTTAGCAAAACTGACTACAATTGGCCAAAAGCAGAATCTCAAATTACTGAGATAATGTCCAGAGAATGGTGGCTTTTCCCCTATTTTCTTACTTTGCAATCAAAGCAGGAGATGAAAGTGGGCTACATGAAACCCACTGGTGATAGATAAGGGAGGCAGGGGCAAGCAAAGTGAGGAAACCTCTGGGGTTGGATAAAAAGTAAAATGACAGACCTATGCTGTTTTACACAGGTTTGTACAGGATAGTTAATAGTCACTAATTAACAGCATAACAGTAATAATGAGTGAATTTGTGGTCTCCACCCTGGCCCATTGATTATTCCCTGAAGGGTCCAGAAAAAGGGAAGTTACAAGTTACTCTGACATTCCATCCATATGTTATCGATTTTGCTTGTTTGTTTTTGCTTCTGTATTTCTTCTCCTCGCTTGTTCTCTTCTTCTACTAATAGCTTCATTAGTTTCAATCAGCACTCAGACCTATCTACTCTCTATTCTCCTTTTCCAAAATAGATAAATATATAGATAGACTAAAGAAGGGGAAAAGAATTTTATATATATTTGGATTTTCTTTTATATACATATTTAAATATATATATATATATATATATATATATATATATATTCTCTTTTTTTGTATTTTGTTTTTTGCTTTTCTTCTTATACACTCATTCTCTTTCTCCCTCCTCTATACTGAATCATGGCCATGTCCATTCCTTCAATTCCTTGACCTCACCTTCTGAAATAAGCTCTGCCTCTTCAGATTCATCTGGGTGTTTGTTGTTTGCATCTTTTGGATTAGTTGTTTTTTATTGTTTGCAAAAAATCCTGGTGAGTGTTTAGAGGAGTTAATATGTACCAGCCCTAGTCTCATCTTGTTTGAATAATTCTTTAGCCTCCAGTTAATCTCAGGTCCATTCATCATTTACAGGCCTTGACCACTGCAAAATGATTACCTCTCCCCAAACTCTACATGACAACTTCTCTCCCTCTGCTGTGTTGTGACACCCACCTCCCACAAACAGTGGCCCCAGCAGGAAAGCCAGTTCTCAGGCTCACACTGTCCCTTCTGAGCTACTACTACCATTACCAACCTGACCATGATTCCCTGTATTAAAGTAATCTACAGCCCTGGCTCATGTGTGTCAGTTGGTTGAGTAGAGACCCATGCACTGGTGAGGTCACATGCCTGGGTTGTATATATTTAAAAAAGATACCTACTGGTTCCTGAATCAGCTCACTCTGCACAAAAAGCCTTTTCACATGCTGGAACCTATGCCCTGGAGAAGCAGCCGCCAACCTTTTGGACCTCACAGAGCACCAATGGTGCATGTACCACCAGTTGGGGACCACTGCTCCAAAAGTTTCCATAAACCAGCCGTCAGCAAAGCTTCCCGACCTCATAGACCACCAGTGGTCCACGGACAAATCATTGGCGACCACTGCCCTGGACGACCTCCAACTCATTACACTGGTTTCCAGGAAGAAGGTTCACTTTACGAAGTCCTAGTTGTGGCCTTAGGAGTCTGGGCTTAGTGTCTGTTCAAAGTACCCAGGTCCATGGGCTATAAGAGCAGCTGACAGTCCCAGGACACTACTCTCGCAGAAGCCACAAGAGTGTGAAGCCCTGAAACAAGTTCCACAAACCCGTACACCTAATCGATTCTGCATTTGCAGCAATTTGTGGAAAGAAAATGGTCTGTGAGAACCTGGCAAAAACCAGGTTCTATGGGCTCAGGCTGCTCAGTGCCCTTGCCCAGCCCAGAGGCCAGGTGCCCTCCAGATGCCTGAATTATCTCAGGGCTCAGTGCTCACTCTTGCCAGTTCCCTTATCATTTACAGGACTTCCCCTCCCTGTCCACAGTGCTGTCCTCTGTCTTCTAGTCTGTTCTTCCTCTGAGCAATGTTAGGAAAAGTTAGAATCCTACCTCAGAAAATGTCCCTCTATTTTCACAGCCATCTATGGCCCCAGCGTTCTGAGAATGAAATTAAAACTCCTCGTGCAAAACCACACCTCATCTTCTCTGTTGCCTTTACACCCCAAACAGGCAAGGGGTCTCCTACGCCTCCAGGCTCAGCCCCACCCCCGTGTTCTTAGAAGGTGGCATTGCAGCCTGTGGCCCTTTCCCATCACACCCTGTGTCACCCAGGAGAGACCCACTGTTCTGGATGCGGCTTCCTGGGCTGCAGTAACTGAGAGTCACTAGTCCCCAAGGCTGGAGGGTTAAATGGGGTGAGGCTGCGGGAAGGCTGTAAGCAGAGGAGTCCGGGAGGCACGGAGGCCCCAATCCCCGCCTGTTGATGCTCAACAAATCTCAGACACACCCTGCACAGCAAGGACGCTGCCTCCTAGGCCTCCTCTTACTCACGACCAGTGGGCTGAAGCCTCTGAGTCCTTGAAGAAACTGAAGGGGTCAAAATGCCTGCCAGGAGGAAGAAGGTTAAGTCCCGCCCTAACCAAATGCACTGACACCAAAATTGCGCTTTAGCTCCACCCATGTTGGCACATTCCACCTGGGTAATGTAGTTTTCCCAAATGCCAAGGGGAGGGCTAGCATCCCAGCCAATGACATTGGTGAATAAAGGTAATATGGTTCAACAAGTGGCCCTGGGGAAGGACAAGATGGGACTAGAGGCCTGGTTAGCTGGAACAGAGGGGCAGATCTCCCAGGGAGAGGGTTGTGGGGAGAACTGGGAGAGATCCCCCAAGGAATATAGGCACAGGCAAAAATGGGAGACATCTGTAATACTATCAATGATAAAAAATATATATATTTTATTTTAAATAACATAGCCCAGCTGGTGTTACTCAATGGTTGAGCATTGACCTATGATTCATGAGGTCATGGTTCTATTCCTGGTCTGGGAACATACATGGGTTGTAGGTTCAATTCTCAGTTGGGTGGGGATGGGGACATGCAGGAGGCAGCAAATCAGTGATTCTCTCTCATCATTGATATATTTATCTCTCCCTCTCCTTTCTTCTCTCTAATATTAATAAAAATATATTTTTTAAAGTATATACATATATGCATAGTCCATGGACATAGATAATAATGTGGTGAGGGCCTAGAAATGGTGGGGGCAGGATAGAGGTAAGCAAAGGGGGATGAGGATGGAGGAAATTGGGACTATTTGTAACAGAGTTGATAAAAATAAAGATAGTTTGCCCACATGACATGGCTCAGTGGTTGGGCGTGGACCCATAAACCAAGGTATCTCTGGTTCAATTCCAGGACAGGGCACATGACCAGGTTGGGGGCTCCATCCCTGCAGGAGGCACACATGAGGCAGCGGATCAATGATTCTCTCTCATCATTGATGTTTCTCCCTCTCTCTAAAAAAATAAAAAAAAAAATAGTGTTAAGATTGATTTGACTCAACAACACTGAGGTGAATGAGGGCATCATATTTTGTTCCCAGTCCTCTGAGCAAAATCATGCCTTGATCTGTCTTTATAGAAGATGTCCCAGGCATAACTGTGTTTGGGAACAGGAAGCAGCCTGCAGTGGGTCTGCCTCAGCTTGGTCTACAGTTTTTGAGTTCATTACTTCATGTTAGAAAAGATTTCACAACATGAGTGCAGAAGATTTTGAGGGTACGTTAATTAAAGCTGGGGATCATGAAAGAAAAATTAGGCCTTATGATAGAACAAGCCACAGCAGAGAGATTAGGTGTGGCTCCTTTGACTCTCTAGAAACATTGTGAGAAATAAATGAGCCAAAGTGAGGATGCTTTTAGCTCACTGGGCATTCAGAGAAAGGAGGTCTTGAGTGCAGATTCAGGGGGTTAGCCCAGGATGAGCTGCCACTGCTAGTTGCTACCCTGGTTACAGGTGAGTGGGATCCCTGAAAATCTTAGGAAAGCCCAGCTGGTGTGGATCAGTGGTTGAGTGTTAATTATGACCCTGCAGGTCACTGATGGATTCCTGGTCAGGACACATGCTCAGGTGGATTAACCTTTAAAGTATGTCCACAGCTGCTCTCCTCTGTGTTCCAGTCTGTCCTTCCTCAGCAATGTTAGGAAAAGTTAGAATCCTGCCTCAGAAAATGTCCCTCTGTTTTCACAACCATCTATGGCCCCAGCGTCCTGAGAGTGAAAGTAAAACTCCTCCTGCAAAACCTGCCCTCCTCTCTGTGTTGCCTTTACACCCACAACAGGCCCGGGTTCCCGAGTCCTCCCTGCTCAGTCGCACCATCACGTCCTCACAAGGCGGCCCTGCAGCCTTTCACCCTCATCCCCCATCAGCCATGTGTCACCCACGAGGGACTCACCATTCTGAGCGCTGGGGCCTGAGCGGCGGGACCTGAGAGGCCGGTCCCCAAGGCTGGAGGGTGAAAGGGGGTCAGGCTGCGGGGACGCTGTGAGCAGAGAGGAGTCCGGGAGGCACGGGGACGCCCATCTCGGGCTGTTGGGCTCAAGGAGCCTCAGACACACCCCGCACAGCAGGCGCGCTGCCTCCCAGGCCTCCTCCTCCTCACGACCAGCGCCCTGAAGCCTGGGAGCCTGTTAACAGAGAACCAAAAAGTTAAAATGTCCGCCAGAAGGAGGAAGGCGGAAGTCCCGCCCTAACCGGATGTACAGACACCAAAATGCCCTTTAGCTCCGCCTACACCGGCATATGTCCTTCTGGGTCATGTAGTTTTCTCCACCGCCCAGGCGACTACTAGCATCCCCGCCAATAACTTGTGGGAATAAAGGTGTTGTGGCAAACCAAGTGACATCTGGGGAGGAACAAGATGAGACCAGAGGCCTGGCTAACTGAAATAGACTGAGGCTTCTCCAAGGTGAAGAGAGTGGGGAGGAATGCAAGGGATCCACCAAAGAATATATACACAGGGTCTAAATGGGAGACATCTGTCATACTAAAAACAATAAAAAATACATGTACTTAAAAAAAATTGAAATTATATATCCCAGCTGGTGTGCCTCAATGGTTGAGCCTCAAGCTATGAATCAAGAGGCCATGGTTCTTTTGTGTGTTTTTTGTTTGTTTTTTTATATATTTGCTGGTGGCCCGGTGCATGAAATTTGTGCAGGGGGAGGGGGTGGTCCTTAGCCCGGCCTGCAACCTCTCTAATCTGGGACCCTCGAAGGATGTCCTACTGCCAGTTTGCAGGGATCAGGCCTAAACCGGCAGTTGGACATCCCTCTCGCAGTCCAGAACTTCTGGCTCCTAACTGCTCACCTGCCTGCTGCCTGCCTACCTGATTGCCCCTAACCACTCTGCCTGCCGGTCTGCTCACCCCCAACTGCCCCTGCCACTAGCCTGCTTGCCCCCAAATGCCCCCACGCCAGCCTGATCATCCCCAACTGCCCCCCTGCTGGCCTGCTTGCCCCCACCTTCATTCACCACTGGCCTGCTCCCTCCTAACTGCCCCCCTGCTGGCCTGCTCACTCCAAACTGCGCCCCCATTGTCCTGATCACCTCCAACTGTCTGCCACTGATGGCCTGCTTGCCCCAACTGCCCCCTGCTGGTCTGCTTACCCCCAACAGCCCCTCCCCCCAACAGCCTGATCACCCAAAACTGTACTCCCCTCTTGGCCTCTAACCGCCTCTACCTCGGCCCTGCCACCATGGCTTTGTCCAGAAGAACATCCAGAAAATCTCCTGGAAGTTCTCCCAGTCTAATTAGCATATTACCCTTTTATTAGTATAGATAGAGGCCTGGTGCATGGGTGGTAGCCTGCTGGTTGGCCCTGAAGGGTGTCCTGGATGGAGGGGGGGGTTCCCTTGGGGCGTGGGGCAGTCTGGGTGAGGGGCCTCTGGTGATTTGTAGGCCGGCCACGACCCCATGGGGTGAGGGTCCCCGCTAGGGGGGCGTGGCCAACCTGGGTAAGGGGCTGAAGGCTGTTTGAAGGCTGGCCACACCCCCTTCAGGGTGGGGGGCCCACTGGGGTGCTTAGCCAGCCTGGGTGAGGGGATGAGGGCTCTTTTCAGGCTGGCCACACCCCCTTCAGGATGGGGTGTCCACTGGGGTGCCTGGCCAGCATTGGTGAGGGGCTGATGGCTGTTTGCAGGCTGGCCAAGCCCCCCAGCGGGGACCCTTACTCCATGAGGGTGTGGCCAGCCTGGATGAGGGGCTGATGGCTGTTTGGATGATGGCCAAACCCCCTTCAAGGTGCTGGTCCCCACTGGGATGCCTGGCCAGCCTGAGTGAGGGGCTGATGGCTGTTTGCAGGCTGGCCATGGCCCTGGGCAACCCAGGCTCCCAGACCTTCCTTGAGCGGAGGCCACAGTGGCCGGAAGCAGGTATCTGGAATATATTTATCTTCTATAATTGAAACTTTGTAGCCTTGAGGGGAGCCCACAGCCATCCAGGGCAGGCGGGAAGCTCCAGCTCTATGGACACCACCATCTTGGTTGGGTTTATTTGCATACTCACTCCTGATTGGCGTGGCGTGTGGGCGTGGCTTCTGAGGGACTGCTGGAGGCAGCTGATCAATGACTCTCATCATTGATGTTTCTTCCTCTCCCTTTGTCTCTAAAAAGTCAATAAAGACATTTAAAAAATGAATAGTGTTAAGATTGAGTTGACTCAACAGAGGCAAAGTGAGTGTGGGTCATCAGGTTTTCTTCCAAGTCTTGTGAGCAAAATCATGCCTTGTTCTGTCTTTATACAGGATGTCCCAGGCATAACTTTTAGGAAATAGGAACCAGCTTGGAGCTGGCCTGCCTCAGCTTGGCATTATAGTGTTTGAGTTCTTGACTTCATGCACAAAATATTTTACAACATGAGTTCAGAGATTTTGAGGGAATACTTATTAAAGCTGGGCATAATGAAGAAAAACTGGGGCTTAGAATAGAACAAGGAACAGCAGAGAGATGAGGCTGGGCTCCTTTGGCTCCTAGAAACATTGTGGGAAATAAATGAGCATAAGGGGCCTGCTGTGAGCTCACTGGGGAATCAGAGAAAAGAAGGCCTGAGCGTCAGTTCAGGGGGTTAGCCCAGGATGAGCTATCGCTGCTCATTGCTGCCCCAGTTGCAGGTTGAGTGAGATCCCTTAAAGCAGCAGTTCTCAGCCCTGACCAGTTTGGCTCAGTGGATAGAGCATTGGCCTGCGGACTCAAGAGTCTCAGGTTCGATTCCCGTCAAGGGCATGTACCTTGGTTGCGGGCACATCCCCAGTGAGGGGGTGTGCAGGAGGCAGATGATCAATGTTTCTCTCTCATCAATGTTTCTAACTCTCTATCCCTCTCCCTTCCTCTCTGTAAAAAATCAATAATATATATATTTTTTAAAGCAGCGGTTCTCAACCTGTGGATCGCGACCCCTTTGAGGGTCGAACGACCCTTTCTCAGGGGTGTAGGGTGTGGCTATAGGGTTAAGCCTCAGACTAACCTTTTGGCAAAGCCACAAACAAGTCCCAGCTTAGAGGGCACAGTCCCCTTAGCATAATTAGGCTTGACCTTATCACGCTCCCTAGATCTTGCCTGGGTAGCTAATGGGTTGTGGGAGATGCAGCAAGTGCTGCCAAAACAAGTGAAATTCATAAGAACATTGTAACTATGGTGACCGCTACCTTGTTTACCTCTGGCTTTAAAATAAAGTCTCAGCTTGCCTCTGGATATCTCTCTCTGTGGCCTCAGCCCGGCACAGGAAGATCCACCTAGACCCAGCTTATTCTCTTTGTCTGTCATTTCTTCATCCTTTCGCTGCCCTCACTCAGGCTTTCAAACCCTTGGCTGAGGTGGCTCAGCACACCTGTGTTTTCTTAACTTTGTGTTGCTGTGTGTGTTTCCATCAAGATTTTACTGGTGTCTACAGTGTGGGTCCCTGTGAGCCTGGCCGTAAGCTCTGCACCTGAGTGCCCACCATAGGTTGTGAGTGCTCTGTGCCTGAGTGTTTCCCTGCTTCAGTTGTCTGTATGTTTACCTCTGAGTCTGTGTGGCTGTGCACCCGCACAACTGGCAGCTGCATAGTAATCTCCCGAGAGGTGATGGAGAGGACAATATGTTCTTCCCTGAGCTCCAGGCTGAGCTTCTTCTGTCCCTGCTCTTCCAGCCTCTGGTGTCCCCCTGGGGGTCTCATCTCAGACACCAAGGATGGATGAAGTGAAGTGTCAGTTCATAGAACCCTAGTCTGTGGGGAGGTGGGGACTTGGCGTGTCAGAAAGGACTTATAGAGTGTGGAGGTGTTGTTTGGGGAGGACTCTAGGTCTTTGAGGAGGAGTGGGAGGATCCTGGTTCCCTGGAAATGAATAAGTGGGTATGTGCATATGGGGGAGGGCTGAAGGGGGTGATTCATTGACCCCTACGTCCCCTTGGCAATGAAGAACTGGATACCTCTGGACAGGGCTGGGGGTCCTGTGGGACTCCTAATCCCTGGAGAGCAGGTCACTTCCCTGTCCACATAAAATCTCTGCTGACACCTCATAGAGGAAGGTGCCTGGACTGCTCAAGCATCACTCCTGGACCTCTGATCTCTGGTCATCTACTGAGTGTACATGGTCACCCGGTAACACTGGGGCCTGCAGGCAGAATAGGTTCATTGCGCTTTGCAGTGGGGATGGGGAAAACATGAAGCGACCACATTTAGCGCAGGTTCATGCACAGAATGAATGGAAACCACAGGATCACCATTGATGTTAATGTCAGCGTTTTTCCAATCAGCCCCACCTGATGGAGCACTCACCTGGGCAATGCAAATGACAAAGAGGCTTAGAGGCAGGGTAGAGACTGGATATACCCCATGGCACATGCTGGTACATGCGTGGTACATGTTAATAAAAAAGAACGTGCATGCTGGAAGGCTTTCAGTCCAGTCACCTTCCCAGTCAACTCTATTAACATGTGGTCTTCATGCCCACCACAGTGGGGGAGCCCAGGCAACAGGATCTACCCAGGGTCACACTCAAAAGTGGGTTCTGAGTTTTCTGCCCATGACATCAGACCAAACTATATTTTTTGAACTTCACTCCCATGAATATTGGGTTTGGGCAGCTTGGGGACAAAGTCTAGGTGCATGAGGAGAAAGCAAACTATCCTGACTGATTTCCACTGTCATTTCCTCCCAATCCCAACTCCTCTCCTTTGCCCCCGAGCAGCCCCAAAAGAGACTGGCACCATGTGGTCCCTTCCTGGGGCCCATCAAGTAGGTCAGGCTCTGCTACTGACACCCTGATGTCGACTGCAGGCAGTTATATGCTTTGACCAAGGAAATGTGGTGGGAGTCAAGCCTGTCACCTCTAACAGAAGACTCTGGAACCAGTGATATGGGCCACCCTCTCTGTCCATCTCTGATAACACCCAGCAGGAACCTACATGTTGGCTGCTCCTTTATCCTAATTATCCAGGAGAACCAGGGTGTTCGTGTGCTATGAACAAGAAAGATACCTTCTTTACTCTAAGCCACTAAAGCTTTGGGTCTGTTCATTACCCACAATAACATCTAGCCTGTCCTAATGGATACACATCCCCTATTCTACCCTCAAGGAGGCAGCAGAGCCTAACATTAGAAGTCAGAGCTCTGTTGTTAGAGACACATGGGTTGACTTCCAGCCCTGCCTTTATTAACTCTAAAAACAAGCAATTTATATTGAGTCTCTGAGCCTGGATTTCCTCCCCCAAAAATATATGATTAAACCATCTCAAGTTGCAGAGAGGATTAAATGAAATAATAATGCATGTGAAGCATTGAATCCAGGGCCTGGCACCTGTAGTGAACATTCAGTACCTCTTAACTCCTTAGCTTCACAATGTGTACTGACTACAGACATGCTGACAATGTAGGCAATGTAGGCAATGTCAATGTGTTGGACTATGTATCTTTTCAAATTTTCATTTTAAACGAAGAGGATAGGATTTTGTATGTTCTCTCATAGCCTGCTTTTTCTCTTAATAATGGCATATTTTGATGTTTTTTAAAAAAATGCCAGGCTGGAGTGGCTCAGTTTGTTGAGCGTAGGCCCATGCACAGATTGCTGGTTCAGTTCTTTTTTTTTAAAATATATTTTATTGATTTTCTACAGAGAGGAAGGGAGAGAGATAGAGCCAGAAACATCGATAGGAGAGAAACATCAATCAGCTGCCTCCTGCACACCTCCCACTGGGGATGTGCCCGCAACCAAGGTACATGCCCTTGATCGGAATCGAACCCGGAACCCTCCAGTCTGCAGGACGATGCTCCATCCACTGAGCCAAACCGGTTAGGGCACCGGTTCAGTTCTTATTTGAGAGCACCTGCTGTGGTTATGAGCTCAATCCCCATTAGGGGGTCATGTAGGAGGCAGCCAATCTGTTTCTCTCCTTCTCTCTGTAAAATTCAATTAAAATATCTTTACACATATTTATCCATTTAGATTTGTAGTCTTAGGTTAATTGAAATAATACTTTTCATCTGAGGGAGCATTCTAAGCATCACGGATTCTGAAATAATGTTTCCAAACAAGAGTTCAGTTTTGTAGACAACGCTCCCCAGAAACCTGTGACCAGCCCCTAAAACCTAAAGTTGTCAGTTCCCAGTGCCACTTGGATGCCCCAGAACAATATTTGCAATGGTCAGTGAGTGACTGGGATCCTGGAGCCACATGTGAGGCTAGATTGCTACATCAAAGGGCCATGAGCTAAGGATGGCTGGTTTAGCCAATGAAAGTCCAGGAGAGGCGCATTATCCCTGAGCTCATTGGTTTGAGCATGACTTTTAGCGTCTTTCTCTTGGTGGTTTATTTGACCTTTGCAGTGTGTTCACAGAATCAGAGGCTCCAGTGCTGGGTCACGAGAGTCAGAGGCAGCGTCCCCGCAGTGCAGTTGTGTGTCTGAGGCTGGTTGAGTCACAACAGGCTGTGATTGTGTCCTCCGTGCCTTCAAAACTACTTTGTGCTTCCAGAGTTCAACCTGGTTTTTTCACAGGGTAAACATGCAGGATGATCTAAAGGGTTGCCTGGCCCTCTTGAGTTGCAACTTGTGGGAGGTATGACATAAGGGTGGTGTTTAGTTCATACCAGGAACCTGCTCATGTCCAACAGAGTTTAGGTTGATGTGCCACTGGCAACAGCTCATTTCTCCCTTTTCATTCACATGCTTGACACTTCTCTGATTTATCTTTAAATCTGTGACTTCCTGGTTTCTGGATACCTTCACCTTTTACCCCTTTTCCATCACCTGTTATTCTGAACTGCTCTATCTGCAGTATTCTCAAATATTGACCTGCACGTGTGTTATGAGGTGCACAGACGTGCTTCACTAGACCTTGACACAAGCTTCTCGTTTCTTGAATTTTATTTGGAGTAAGATGTAAGCAACATTCTGCACAGCTTGCCCATGTCACCAGCAGACAAGACAAGTCATGTTGAACACTGTTACCAGATGAATGAGCAGATGATCCAGCTTCTGTTCCATGTGGTGCTTGCCATGTTTGTTTCATATTTTGTGTGAGATCTTCCCTGTATGGTAATCTTCAGTGGCCCAGAGCATCACAACAGCATCTTATCAATCCTTCCTACAGATATGTTACTGTCAGACAATTGCATGTAACCAAGCTGTCATAGGCCACCTACTTTGTAATGGAACTTCCCCCTGTCACTGCAGTCTTCATTCATTTCCTCACCTTTTTTCTGTTTTCAGGTTGTTGGCATAAAACAGATGATGCAGAGGACTGTTCTGAGCAGAGTGTATCTGTACAAGGGGAGTCACAGGAAAGGGCTTCTAAGACAGCCTCAGCAACCCAGAAGTCGCATTCCTGTAAACGGTGTTTTTCAGTGTTAAAAGATATTGTGCACCTGTCTGAGTCACAAGCTGAATTCTTTGAGCACAAATGCTTCTTCAGTGATGCATGTGTGAGAGACTTGTGTTTCAGTGCAAACTCTCACCAGCAGCAGAGGGATGCCAGTGGAGAGAAGCCCTGGAAGGAAGCTGTGGACAGGGCCTCATTTGTGACCAGGTGCAGCTTCTATTTATCAGGTGTGTTTTCGAACAGTATGGAGGTTGGGGAAGACTTCCCAGCCATCTCAGAGCTTCTCCAGAACCAGGCCACTCTCAACACTGAGGAGCCACACAGTCGTAGTGAGATTTCAGAGGAATTTCTCAATAGAAAAAGGCATCACCAATGGTATGAATGTGAAAAAGCTACCTGCCACAACCAGAACCTTGTTCAACATCAGGGCGTCTGCTCTGGAGAAGTGAAATATGAGGGTAATACCTGTGGGAAAGTTTTTAGATGTGTCTTTAACCTCAATAGACATAGGAGAGTTCACATTGGAGAAAAGTCCTATGAATGTACTGATTGTGGGAAGCCCTTCAATCACAGGTTTTCCCCTCACTAAATAACACAGAGTTCACACTGGAGAAAAACCTTACAAATGCAGTGAATGTGAAAAATCATTTAGTCGCAGTTATCTCTTATGCCACAAGAGAGTTCACACTAGGGAAAAGCCATATCAATGTAGTGACTGTGGGAAGTCCTTCCGTCATAGCTGTACCCTCACTGTACACCAGAGAATTCACACTGGAGAAAAACCATATGACTGTAGTGATTGTGGAAAGTCATTCAAGAACATTTCCACTCTCAAAGAGCATCAGAAGGTTTACACTGGGGAAAAGCAGTATGAGTGTAGTGACTGTGGGAAATCCTTCAGCAGAAGCTCTACTCTCATCCAACATAACACAGTTCACACTGGAAAAGGGCCTCATGAGTATGCTGAATGTGGGAAATGTTTTCCATACAAATCTGTCCTCTTTCAACACTTGAGAGTTCACACTGGAGAAAAGCTTTACATTTCCAGGAAATGTTTTACTTTCTCACTGAGAATAGTAACACCAAAGGAGAATTCTTTACCCCCACTTACCTGAATACAAAACCCCTTACATACACTGCTAGATTCCTCATAAATTTCTGGCATAAGTCAGGCTTTCAGAACCTGCATCACACTTGCTAACCTACTCAGGCCTACAACCTGATTTATGTCACTGCAAGTATTTGTGTGGAAGCTATTTCACCCCTACCGCCTGGCTTACCTGAGGAGTCTGCATCAGTCACAACCCCTGCATACTCTGGGGATGTGGTTGAGATATTTCTGAATTTTAAGAGCTCTTGGCTGGATCTTCATTCCTTTCTCTCTGACTAGAGTATTGACCTGACCCAGGTTTTGTCCAGAGCGCCCCTCCTCAGCTAAGAAGTGCTACCTCTTTCAGGGACATTGTGCTTCTCACATTATGCTGTGATGAATTGTTTCAAGTTCCAATTCATCAACTTGCAAACCTCTTGCTGCCCTTTGCTGTAGTTTATGATCTTTGTGTAAAGATGTGTTTCTTTGTTGTTGTTTGTTTTGTACTTTAATTTTGTTGGTTCTATTCTTTCCCTGGGATGATTGAAAGGAAAGTTGTGAACTGTCAGCATGGAGAGTTGAACAGATATGGTAGGTCCCAAACTTTCTGTGCTTTGGAAGGCACCGCTTGATGGCAGAAAATCACTCTTTGTTCAATATTGGCAGATTTTGTATTGCTGACCAAGGCCTTGAGAGAAAGTGTGTATGACTTTGTGGTTATAATTTGCTGTCTCGGCCTTCCAGCGGTCAGAAAGCAAGGGAGGCTCTGGCGCTCGACTCCCTGTGACCCCGCCCTACCCTCAGGGCTGTGCCAGAGGCACAAGAGGGAATGACTGTGCTTTTACAAACTCTCAAATCCACTGAGCTGGCTCGGGCGGGTCTCTGAGGCCCCAGGCCCCAAGGCGAGAGACAGCACGTCCTTCCAGCATTCAGAAAGCAAGGGAGGCTCTGGCGCTCGGCTGCTCGCAGGCACTGGGGGACTCAAAGTCCTGGTGTCCTGGATAGGCAAGGGGCCGCTGAGTCTCCGCCCCGGCGACTCCCTGTGACCCCGCCCTACGCAATTTACATTCCCATCTGGGCTGTGCCAGACTCACAAGTAGAAACGCCTTTGCTTTTGCAAACTTTCAAATCCACTGAGCTGGTTCAGGCGGGATTATGAGGCACCAGACCCTATGGGGGAGAGGCAGCACGGCCTTGCAGCCATCAGAAAATGAGGGAGACTCTGTTGCACAGCTGCTCGCCGGCACTGGGGGACACAAAGCCCTGGCAGAGATTCAAGGGGCCGCGGAGACTCAGCCAGTGCTATTTGCTCCACCATGGCGACTCCCTGAGACTCAGCCCTAATCAATTTACATCCCCATCCAAGCTGTGCCAGGTGCACAAAAAGACCCACCTGCGCTTTTGCAGCCTATCCCAACAAATTGCAGACTTCAACTGCTCGCAGCCATGGGAGACACACTCAAGAAGCAGGCCCAGGAGAACCAGGATGGCGGCATAAGGAAGAGACCTGTGCGTGCTACCTCACACAACAACATCGAAACTACCAAATATCAGACAAACACCTATCATACAGAACCATGGGAAAGTTGGCCCAGTGGAAGCTCTACAACTGGAAGGAGAGAAAGAACATTGAGACTGAGTAGGATGTGACACCAAGTACAGAGCCCAACCCAACAAACTGCAGATTTCAACTCCTCGCATAGAAAGAAGCGCATTGAGACTGAGTAGGATGTGTAGAGGCACCAAGTACAGAGCCCATCCCAGCAGGCTGCAGATTTCAGCTCCTTGCATCTGGGAGGGACGCAATCGGGGGGCGGAGTCGGGTCCGGGGCAGGCCGGGGCTGGGCCTGTCTGGGCCGGCACTGTGGAACCGCTGTACCAGCAAGTGCACAAACATGCCCAATGGTTCCAGTCTCTTGTGGGGCGCTGGGGGACAGCAGACAGGCAGTCTGTGCACTTGGTGGAGGGCAGGAGTGCTGGATGTTCACCAACCAGGAACGCCTGGAGATTTTGTCTGGTGGGGAGCCGCCGGCAGGGGACAGAGGGCCAAACTTCCTGTTTCCCCGGTAAGGCTGGGATGGCCCCGGTGAGGTCGGGATGGCCCCGGTGAGGTTGAAACGGCCCCCGCGAGGTAGGGACGACCCTGGTGAGGTTGAAACGGCCCCGGTGTGGTCGGGACGGCCCCGGTGAGGTTGAAACGGCCCCCGTGAGGTAGGGACGACCCTGGTGAGGTTGAAACGGCCCCGGTGTGGTCGGGACGGCCCCGGTGAGGTTGAAACGGCCCCAGTGTGGTAGGGACGACCCCGGTGAGGTTGAAACGGCCCCCGTGAGGTAGGGACAGCCCCGGTGAGGTTGAAACGGCCCCCGTGAGGTAGGGACGGCCCCGGTGAGGTTGAAACGGCCCCCGTGAGGTAGGGACGACCCCGGTGAGGTTGAAACGGCCCCCGTGAGGTAGGGACGGCCCCGGTGAGGTTGAAACGGCCCCCGTGAGGTAGGGACGGCCCCGGTGAGGTTGAAACGGCCCCGGTGTGTTAGGGACGACCCCGGTGAGGTCGAAACGGCCCCCATGAGGTAGGGACGACCCCGGTCAGGTTGAAAAGGCCCCCGTGAGGTAGGGACAACCCCGGTGAGGTTGAAACGGCCCCCGTGAGGTAGGGACAGCCCCGGTGAGGTTGAAACGGCCCCCGTGAGGTAGGGACGGCCCCGGTGAGGTTGAAACGGCCCCCGTGAGGTAGGGACGGCCCCGGTGAGGTTGAATCGGCCTTGGTGAGGCACAGATGGCCCTGGTGAGGGTGAGACTACTCCAGTGAGGTTGGGACAAATAAAGGGGACCAGTATAGACTGATGAACAGGGGTAGATACAGAAGCAGAGCAACATTGAACAGAATGTCAAACTACAGTGGGAAGCCTGGGGAGGGTGTGGGGGGGGATTAAGAGATCAACTGAAGGACTTATATGCATGCATATAAGATTAACCAATGGACACAAGACTCGGGGCGGGGGGGGGGGAGGGCGGGGGGTAGGGACCGGGGGAATGTCAAGGGGGGGGGGAAGGAGACATATGTAATACTCTTTGTAATACTTTAAGAAATAAAAATTATTAAAATATTAAAAAATAATAATAATAATTTGCTGTCTGGTGCCTCCTTTATTATAGCAGTCTATAGTTGCCCTGAACAGGCGGCCTTTATTGTGCTTCTGTGAACAGTATGAATTATATTCCCTGTTCACAGTATGTACTACACAAGTGTCAGCAATGTTTAGGGGAACTACTCTCCACGTGCCCCAAAGAGGCCATGTGTCATGATGTATGAGATGTCATAGGCTGGTGTCATTTAAGACCCTGAAGTGAAATTAGCATTGGGACAGAAACACTGATTTCATAGTTATGGGAGACACTGCAGTTAAACTAGATGGAAAGTGCCTCTTGTAGGCATAAGTCCAAATTATTCCCGGGCCTGTGGCCTGTTTTATCTTTGATGACATTCTGAGGACCGCCATCACTGTTTCCTGTAGCTGGAGTCACTGGCAGACAAAATAATCTCATGGGTTTGTGGATTCCCTTGGCCCCTCTAGGGAGGTCACCTCAAGCTTGTTGCTCAACAAACAAGAACTCAAAGCTAGAAGATGGATAATCCTGTAATCAGTCCCAAGATGTGTCTTTTGTAACCAGTTAGCATTCCTGTTGATTCCAATGGCAATAGTCTTCACTGCTTGCTAATATTCGCTGCCACTGAGGCAAGGTTGGTCCTTCCAGGAAATGAGAACTGACACCCAACAGAGAGCACCTTTCTAATGTGTGCTCATTGGTGAGCTGTGACCTAGAGATAAAGCTGTGAAACTGTCAGATGTGACGTAAAACCACCTCTAACTCATACACAGGGTGGGGCTATAATAGGCTTCCGCCACCGCTGCTGTGCTCCCCAGCTGTGAGCCCAGCTTCTGGCTGCATACACTCCCCCTGTGGAAGCACACTGACCACCGGAGGGCAGCTCCTGTGTTGAGCATCTGCCCCCTGGTGGTCAGTGCACATCATAACAACCAGTCATTCTACTGTAATGGTCATTTTATTATATAGATTAATGGGCTTTTATTATATAGAGTATTTTAATATTTTCCATACCATCATCTCTAAATTTACTTCTGCCACGTCCTGTATTTTCCTACTATGTGTTCCTGTTATAATCTCTCTTTCTGCCTTGCTGGGCCCTCCATGCAGTCATGGATTTTCCTTCTTTTACAATAGCTTAGTTCATACTGTTCCCAATTTTATAGGCGCTATTTGATGTGTACTGTTTAACAAATTCTGGTTTCCTCCATGCTACGCAATCATTTTGAGATTCAACACAAATGGTTCTGTGAAAAGTTAATTTTTTAAAATTTCGGAGTAGTATTGTGTTCTGTGAATAATCACTTTATCTATTGATCTATGTGTTTTTTATATTATTTCCAGGTTTTGGTGTATTATAAGTAAATCTTTTGAGAATATTTGCATTAAGTTCTCTATATAGACATATGTTTTACTTATCAAAGTGTTGTGTAGGTGAATGTTCTACATTTAAGATATGCAGAAATGTGAGCCAAAATGGTCATTCCCTTTGCCTTCCCCTTAACCCACAGTATATAAAAATTCCAATTATTCTGTAACCCTGCAAGGACATACAGTGTTTAACCTTTGCAAATAATAACCCCGGAAATGCATATAATGTTAACTCGCTTTCGTTTTAATTCCATCTACCTAAGAATATTTTATGGTGAACATTTTTTCATACATTTATTTGCACTGTCTTTATCTGCTTTGTTAAAAATGTCTGCTGATAATCCTTTTCAAATTGTTTAAATAAACTTATTACTTTAACTGAAGGAGGACTGTGCAGCATGTAAGACAGATGCTTAAATTTCCCTCATTCCTCAATGAGTTAAGTGACTCCTTTGCCATATGGAACCATTGGTTTTGAATCCGGGAAGAAAAATTGTCTTACTCATTTTTTAGAATTATTTTTTTTATTAATTAAGGTATTACATATGTTTTACTCAGTTTTAATGCTATGTCCTACTGAAGCCAACATATACCATATACTTATACATTTAATCGGCATTGCTAACATTCAGCGCCACTCTTATTTAAGTCTAAGCATTTACTAATACATTAAGTGAAGTCTAGGTTTGTAGTATTTGTCAATTTCCCTGGCATAAATACTGTCATCATGGTCAGTTTTAAACTGCCAAAGTGATAGCATTGAATATGCACATGATAAGATGTTTCAGTAGCACATCATTGTATTTTATTTTCAACATGCTGATATAGTTGCAACAAATATGCTCCAGAACTTTCATAATAATACAGTAAAATTATTGGGAAGTTTCAAGTTTTAAACCTTTCATAAAGTTTGATTTAAGTACAATTGATTTAAATCATACATTAACAATATTTTAATTGATTTCATGGAGGAAGGGAGAGGAAGAGAAAGATAGAAACATTAATGATGAGAGAGAATCACTGGTAGGCTGATACCTGTTCCACCTCTCTCCCTGGAAATTGACCCTGCAACCCAGGTATGTGCTCTGACCAGAATAGAACCATGACCTTCTGGTTCATAGGTCGATGATCAACCACTGAGACACACCAGCTGGGCTATAGTATTTAAAAAGTTTTTTAAATATATGTATTTTTATTGTTGATAGTATTATAGATGTCTCCCATTCCCCCGCCCCCATACATTCTTTGGTGGACCTATTCCAGGACTCCCTTTCCCCTCCCCTCAGAGATCTGTCAGTATGTGCCAGTTAAGCAGACCTCCAGTCCCTTCTTGTCCTTCAGCACAAGTTGTGCTGTTTCAACACCAATACTCACCAAGGTCATGCGAAAACTACATTACCCAGAAAGCACTGCGCCAGAGTCAGCCGTGTAGGAGCAATTTGTGGACTTCACATCCGGATGGGGTGGGACTTCCTGTGTCCTCCTCCTGGCAGACATCCAGGCCTCTTCTGTGGGCGCACAGACTCACAGGCTTCAGCGCTTGGTGGCGAGTAGCAGGAGGTGTTGGCGGAAGCTTCCCCGCTGGGGAGGCTGTGTCTGAGGCTTGTTGACCCCAAACCGGCAGGATTGGGGACCCCGAACCTCCCCGACTCCTCTCCGCCGACAGAGTTCACTCTGCGTCACCCCATTGAACCCTCCAGCCTCTGTTCCCGGGGCCGCTCGGGTCCCGCAGCCCAGGGCGCAGCGTCCAGCACAGAGAGTCCTCGTGGGGGACCCGGGGTGGGAGGGGGGAGGAGGGGACGGGCTGCGGGGCCGCCAGGGGAGGCCGTGGGGGGACTGAGCCGGGAGGTGGGGACACCCAGGCCTGGTTTGTGTCTAAAGGCGACAGAGAGGACGAGAGGCGGTTCCCGGGAGGAGTTTTACTTTCATGTTTAGGGCGACGGGGCTGTGGGCGGTTGTGAACAGCAGAGGGATGAGGCTGAGATGCGGGTCTAAACGTTCCCCAAACGCCCAGAGGAGGAGCCGCCTCCAGGAGAGAGGGCGGCAGTGAGGGCGGGAGGAGGGGCTGTGAACACAGCGACCCAGCAGGAGGCGCCCTGAGGACCAGACCTGAGGGAGGCGGCATCTTCGAGGCGCTGGACCTCGGGCCTGAGCCCCTGGTCCTGGCGGTGGGTGCCAGGCCCTCAGCAGCCCTTTAGTTCCCACAGGTTCCTGCAGGTGAGAGCCGCTGAGCGGGCTGGGCTGTGGGGCTATGTCAGGGCCTCACACTATCGTGGCCTCTGAGACAATGGGGTCCTGGGACAGTCTGGCTCCTCTTCCTGGCCTGGGACCTCGGACGTTGAACAGACAATCGGCCCAGAAACCTAAGGCCAGGACAAGGGCTCTACGAAGTGGACCCTGGTTTTGGGAACCGGTGCAGTGAGATGTGGGAGCAACAGCCTGACTGTCTCATGTGCCAGGTTTGATGACAGCCAAGGGCACATACCACGGGTGCAGGCTCCTCCCCTGCCTCCGCCCTGCTGTGGTGTCCGGCAGGAAGCAACCTATCTGCTCTTTCCCTCACGTCCATGTTTTCCTCTGTATTCCCGCTCCCATAGTCTCTAAAATCAATGGAGAAATTTGGGTGAGGATGTGTGTGTTTGTGTGTGTATGTATATGTATATGTATATGTATATGTATATGTTATATGTATGTACTTTTACTGATTAGGCTTAGAAAGGAAGGGGGCGCGAGAGACATAACATCAGTGAGCAAGAAAGAAGGCTCGCTTGCTTATGTACAACCCCTATTGGGAATCCAGGCCTCAACCCCAGCATGTGACTGACCAGGGCTGGAACCTGTGACCTCTCAGTGGGTCGATGCTCAATCAACTGACACAATCAGCCAGGACTGCAGATCACTTTAATACAGGGAATCATGGTCAGGATGTTAATGGTAGTGGTAGCTCACAGGGACAGTGTGACTCTGAGGACTGGTTTCCTGCTGGGTCCCCTGTTTGTGGGAGGTGGGTGTCATAACACAGCAAAGGGACAGAGTGGTCATGTAGAGTGTTGAGGAGAGATCATGGCTTTTCAATGGTCAAGGCCTTTAAAAGATGAGTGGACATGAGATGAATTGGAGGCTGAAGAGTAATTCACACAGGATGAGACTAGGGCTGATACATAGTTACTTCTCTAAACACTCACCGGGATTTTTGCTGTGACCCTTGGTGTGGCCTGGGGTGTTGCAGCCAGACTTGTGGTTAGATTAGAGCAGGGGTGGGCAAACTTTTTGACTCGAGGGCCACAGTGGATTCTTAAACTGGACCAGAGGGCTGGAACAAAAGCATGGATGGAGTGTTTGTGTGAACTAATATAAAGTCAAAGTAAACATCATTACATAAAAGGGTACGGTCTTTTTTTTTTTTTTTTTTTTTTTTTTTTTTTAGTTTTATTCATTTCAAACGGGCCGAATCCAGCCCGCGGACTGTAGTTTGCCCACGGCTGGATTAGAGGCTTGAGAGGTCATCTGTGAGACTCCCTGGGCTTGGTGCAGAGGGCCATCGGGGCTGGGATTTGAGTGACGGGTAAGTGGAGAGATGTTGTGTCAGGGCCAGCCTGACAGGGTTGAGCCAGGCTGAGGCAGGGAGGTGGGAATTGAGAAAAGAAAGAAAGACAGGAAAGCGGGATCGGGAGGACCCCAGTTCTCTTGATGAACTGAAGCAACTTTATTAGCCACACAATCCTATTTATACATAACACACTGAATAGGAGGTCTGCCAAGAGGAATGTATTCTTTGTTCCTCTTAATCTCTGAGGGAGGGACACAGCAGAAGGACAAGTTCTCAGTACAGCATATCTCAGTAAATAGTTACAGACTTCTTGGTAAGCTATGAAAGGCTGTTCTCATTCTACAAATGTTGCTCTTATTCTACTGATAAACGCCATCCAAACAAGTCTGAGAAAACTGTGTGGGTGAGAATCCCAGCCTTGCTAGCCCCTACAGGTGCAAGGACCTTGCCAGCTTACATCTGGCCCCCAACAGATCCCCCTTCTTTGTTTTTTAGGCGAAGTTCATGTTTCAGTGTCCGACAGTTTTTTATGTGTACATGTCATCAGTAATATTTCAGTTCTGGATGGTGGACAAATGGTGGCAATGCAGGTCCGACCCTCTGTGGTTTGGTCCTGGGCAACTTGCAGCAACGCATAGCTGCTGACTGCTAGCATGATAAAGCGTCGTTACCATCTTTATTTCTGGACTGCTTCTCTTCTTGTTGTCTCACGGGGCCACTGCTATTCTGTGGCTGGAGCAGTCCTGATAATTCTCTTCTGTTGCAGGAATCCATATGGTCTTGGAGTTGTTTTCTGAAAATATACAAACGTATTCTCGACCAAAGGTTAATAAAGGAATCATATCTATAATTTAGACTTGGGATTTTTTTAATTTTTGTCCAAACGATTTTCCTTTGGCTTGTTTGACACCATATGTGTTTTCATGGGTGTCTTGTTATTAGCATTACAAATGAAAAAATTAATTTTCAAGTAAAAATATTAAAGCAATTAAGGCATTTGCTTAAAAGGTTATTATTCCACTATCCCCCCTTTTTTATTTTTTAATATTAGGAGGCTTTGGAAATTTTTTAGTGTAGTCTTGATAATTTTTAATTTTAAATTTTTGTATAAAATATGACTGCTTTAAGTTTATAGTATGTTAAATAATATATCTATGAAATGAAAATTTTGATTAATATTTCTTGAGCTAGTTTTAATTAATCTGAAAACTTGATTATTATTTTATTGTTAGATTTAATATTTTAACAACAATTTTAATTTATATTGTAAATATTAATGGAAAGGATTATTTTGTATCCTTGAGAAGGCTTTGAGTATTTCTGGTGTTAAGCTGGATTTAGATATAGGGTAGTTGTTGTTAGCCAAGTCTCTGTTTTCTGGGTATTGATCTTGGCTGGACTAAGTTTTTTTCTGTTATTTGGGTCTCGATCTGAGTTGGGCATGGGAAGTGCAGCAGCCATGGGGGCAGGAGACCTCCTTCAGAAGGGGTGAGTATTCAAGCCCCTGCATAGTTGGGGGTGTGAGGATCTCTTTTCCATCTCTGTTGACCTCCAAGTTCTCCCCTGAGGCCCCCTGCGACTGTGCCTGTCTTAGGTCGCCCCTCCCTGAGGGGTTTTATCCGTCATTGACTAACCAGCCATCCTCCGGGGCCAAGCAGGGTGCTGTGAGGTTTAGTTCTGTCTCCTTGGTAGCGTATGCCCCTGTGGCCTCCATGCCCAGTAACTGTCTTTGGATCTCCTCGCCTGCTGGCGGGGTCCCGGCATTGATCATGGGGAATCCAGATTTGTTCTCCAGAGAGGGCCCAGCTTACGCCATTGGGCAAGAGACAGATGCATGGTACCAGCTACCATGAGGTTTTAACTTCAGTATGAACAGAGAGCTTAGGCAACAGTTGTAGGCAATTGGAAGAGGGACCCCCTTGGCAAAAAGGTCAAGAGAGGTTAATATAGAATGCTTAAGTGCCTTCCCAGGGGGCCCTCTATACAGTGGAAGGGATAAAATTTTTTCATGTTTTTATTAAATTGCTGCTAAACAATTAGTTTGTAAGCTTGTTTGGAATAAATGTTAATATGCTGTTGTAAAATATTAAAAATTATTAATGAGCTTTTGTTATTTTAAAATATAGTTTAAAATTCTACTGTTGTATTTTAAGAAATATTAAATAAGATAACTTGTTTTTTTTTTCTTAGAGGCAAAAACTTAAAATATATATTTATTAATATTTATTTGATAAAGCTTTCTATGTGATTTCAAGTATATTAAATTGCCTTCATTAAAAAATCCTTTAAGAAGAGAGAATAAACTTTTGAAAACATTTCAGGGCCCATGAAATGTCCTAAAGTCATTCTTTGATTATAGTTTTGAAATCTAATTTAAAAGAGTATTAAATATATATGTGTATATATAATTTAAAGATTATATACCTTTTATAATTATTAAAAGATATCAATTAAATTAAAATTGATCTTTGTATTTAAAATTTTTGGTTGGGATAATAGAATTTATTCTTTTTTTTTAATTAGACAAATGTTGAAATTTTATTATAATTATATGATTTCTTCTAGTTTATTTAACTAGAACTATAAACTTTTAGCTGGCAAGTTAAATATTTAGCATTTCTCAATCAGTAACATTTTTAAGAATAAACTTTAAAAATACATGACATAATCAATAGATTTAATTCTGTCCTTTAGATTTTTCATGAGAGAAATTTAGATTAATACTTTAGCATTTTGTTATTTCAGAATATCTAATTCAATTTAGTAAACTCTCAAAGCCTTGGGGTGCCATTGGCTGAAAACAGGTAACCATTAAAATGCAAATTAGTTACATTCTTTCTACTAAGGATGGGAAACTGAGAAGCAAGCCTTTTTTTAAAAGTTGTCACTGGCAGAAAATTTTTGGCCTATCTGCTCTGTTGGGGGAAGGGAGGCTAGCTCTTCCTCTATTAGAAATTGCTTTGGGAAGCCAGCCTTAAATAGAGGGGGTAGCAGTCTTTTATCTGGGCTACTTAGATTTTTATAATTAATATATTTTAATAATTCTTGAGATTTAAATCCAATTTATTATTTTAAGGTATATTCTTTAGCAAATTTTTGTAACAGAGACAATTTTACTGAATTTCCTTTTCAGTCTTGAAGTTAACTTTTTAATATTCTTTATTAGTATTTAAAAACTGTTCTTTATTATGGAAATGTCAATCCTGCTGCTAGAATCTAGCCAGCATCTTTTTTCCTTTGGGTTAAATTTTGCTATTTTTGTTAGGAAATAATCAGTCTTGGGTTTTATTTTTTATATTTGCAAAGAGATTTCAGTCTAAAACTCTATCTAAATGTCCAAAATCAGACAATGGGCGCCTTAGTTCCAAGCTAGTTTTCTTTTTACACGTGTATAGAAATCTCAGATTTATTTTTAAATTTCAGATCCGGTGGCATTTGCTGTAGCTGTATCAGAAATGCAAGGAAATCATCATTTTTTCTCTATGTGGGAGGTTTTAAATCTAATGACATTTCAGTAGGCAAGGGCAGCACCCAGGGCAGACAGAATGTTTTATTCCTATGGATCCAAGGTCCAGCCCGGTACTTCCGGGGGTTGCTCGGAATAGCTCTTGTATCTATTTTGCTCTCTGGGGCAGGCTGGGTGCTGTGCAGCCTGCTGGCCTTGAGATGGCATAGAGACAGGAGGGTAAATAGACAATGCCCCTATTATTTGTCGGGGCTGGGCTGGCCCCTTTTGGTAGTTTCCCGACTGGCGTTGAGGCAAAGAATTTCCCTGGATATCTGTCTTAGATTTACAATCATTTGCCCAATGTTTTCCTTTTTTACATTTAGGGCATAGTCCAGGTTGTTTGGGATCTCTGCCATTTCCTTTATTAATCCTTTTATTAGAAGGACACTGTTTTGCTATGTGTCCTGTTTTTTCACAAGTGTAACATTTGTATGTTGGACTTTTTCCTGTGCTAAATTGTTGCTGAAGAATTTTTTCAATGGTGGTTTCTTTTAATGCAGCTGCAATGGCAACTCCTTGTATATATGAGGGACCAATATCTGCACAAATTCGGATATAATTTGAGAGAGTCCCCTGTCTTTGATAGGGCCGCAGTGCAGCTTGGCAGGCAGTGTTGGCGTTTTCATATGCCAACCGTTTAACTATTAACATGCCAGCCTCTCCATCTATCACTACTCGGCCAACAGCCTGTAATAGCCGAGAGAAAAAATCCTGATACTTTTCATCTGGCCCTTGAATAATTTTTGAGAGCTCCTCTGTTTTCTGACCAGAGGTGGGTAACTTTTTCCAGGCTCTAATCCCAGCTCCATTAATCTGTCCATAAGCTTCCTGGGGGTATTGAATTTGATTATGGGTATCAGCATAGACTCCTTCATCTACCAGCATTTCATAAGAAATATTAATCTGGGCAGCTCGATTACGAGAAGTTTGCTCCTTAGTCTTTTCATCATATTCTGATTTCCACAAGAGATAATCCCCTTCTGATAAACAAGCCTTGGCAATAGCTCTCCAAACATTGGGTGGGAGAGCCTCTGAGGCCATAGTTTCCAAGATGGTTAAAGTATAAGGGGAAGTAGTAGGCCCATACTGAGCAAAGGCTATTTTTAATTCCTTCAAGGTTTTAAAAGGAAGCGGGTCATAAGCACGCTCACGCTGTCCCATTTGAGGGTTCACCTGTTCTATAACAGGGAAGGCGTGAATGTCTAATTCCTCACCACACTTTTGTGCCTCCTGCAAAGCCATCTGGAGAGGGGAAAGTGGAACTGGTGCTGCACAAGGCAGCGGAGAGCGGCGGGAACGGCCCCCGCGGCTTCTCTTTTTCTTGCCAAGAAGCTTTAATTTTTCTAAAAAGCATTCCAACACATCCTCTATATCACTGCCCTCTTCAGTTCCAGCAGAAAAACATTTTTTCTCCTCTTTTGCCTGAACTATACCTGTATTATCATCATGACAAAGAGCAGCAGCTTCCTCAAAATCCTCCTCATCTTGAGGAGTTAAATTGTCTTTAAAAGTTACATTATTTTTTTTTAATACACTGTCTTTTTTAGACTCCTGTTTTGTGCTATCACGCTGTTTCTCCTTTTTTTTTGGCTTAAGAGACGGTTGATTATGGTCATGCCTGGGATCTAAACAATCCCGTATTAAATTCCATAAGGAAAATGCATCAACCGGGGTCTTAATTGGCCTAAGGGTTTTATAATGATCACGCATTTGTTCTTCAACTTTCTGCCACGTTTCTAAGTTAACGGTTCCTTCCTCAGGAAACCAAGGGCAGACCTCCTGAATGAATTTTAAAAAATTTTCTACTTGCTTGTCATTAACCTTAGTTCCTCTACTATTAAGCATAGACTTTAACATTTGCCCATAAAGAGCATTTTCTCTAGATTCTAATTGCCCCATGCTTTACTCCCGACTATCAAAAAATTGCTCCTCCCTTACCTTAACGAGTGCATTCTTTATCTGGAGGAGTTCCTCACCGTCGTCTCTCCAAGCCCGACGGAGTTCCTCACCGTCTTTTTTCCAGTTCTTCAGTCCCTGTTCGGGCGCCAGATCTGTCAGGGCCAGCCTGACAGGGTTGAGCCAGGCTGAGGCAGGGAGGTGGGAATTGAGAAAAGAAAGAAAGACAGGAAAGCGGGATCGGGAGGACCCCAGTTCTCTTGATGAACTGAAGCAACTTTATTAGCCACACAATCCTATTTATACATAACACACTGAATAGGAGGTCTGCCAAGAGGAATGTATTCTTTGTTCCTCTTAATCTCTAAGGGAGGGACACAGCAGAAGGACAAGTTCTCAGTACAGCATATCTCAGTAAATAGTTACAGACTTCTTGGTAAGCTATGAAAGGCTGTTCTCATTCTACAAATGTTGCTCTTATTCTACTGATAAACGCCATCCAAACAAGTCTGAGAAAACTGTATAGGTGAGAATCCCAGCCTTGCTAGCCCCTACAGGTGCAAGGACCTTGCCAGCTTACATCTGGCCCCCAACAATGTTGGCTGTGACTGGTGAAGGGACATCAAGTGCAGCACCAGGGGAGGTGGCCTGTGGGGATCTGAGATATGATTGTGTTTCTCAATAATTGAGGTTGAAGGAAAATAGAGTCATGAAGAGAGGACTTCGTAGAAGGTCTCAAGGCTGCCTCTATGAGTGTGAACTCCCAGCGTCTGGGCAGGACTTGATCCTGTTTGAATTTGGCAAGCATTCTCTGGACCACACTTGCTGAGTAATGAGTAAGAGGCCAAGGAGATGCCTATGGGGTTGGAGCTGTAGGAGGGCAGGTGTGAACAAGGTGTGGTAGAAAGAGTCTTGTGCCCTTGGTGAGGGAGTGTGAATTGTGATTTCATGGCCACAGGGCCCTGACATTGACCTTAGAATGAATGAAGGGTGAGCCCATGTCTGCTGGTGTCTGGGTGATATAATAGGGGTAATTTCAGGGTAATTGCCTGAAAAGAGGAGTGTTGTGTTGCTACATGCCAGGTCCAGAGCTTAGGTGACATTTACCTACCCAGCTGCCTTTTGCTGTTGAGGGCTGACACTGATCCATAGGAATGAGAAGCATACCAATACAGCCATGTTACCTGGGCTTGAAACTCTCCACTGGTGTGGGTAAAGCAGAAGGGTGAGAGAGAAATAGGTTATGGAGATGGTGAATAATTTTGGAAATGAAGGTGATTAGGAAACCACTTATGCTCACCAAGGCAAATCTGTGTTACCTTCGAATTTGTATGCCTGGGAAGGAAGCTGTGTGAGAGAAGTGTTTTCAAAGAACTCTGTGCAGCAGGTAGTGAGAACTGATGGCCTCAGCACCCTGGAATGAGGGTGTAAGGGGGAAGTGTGATGCCATGTATTTGGTGTCTTTGAGGAACAATCTGGGGGATTACAAGGAGATTGCCTGACAAGAGCAGCATCAAATCACTCACATCTCTCCCTGTCCTATGTTCTTGACACCCACTTTATTGACAAGGGGCAGTGTGGCCTACATGTGAGGCCCAGAGCTCAGGTATCTTCTCTCTGCTCAACTGCCTTTATTGCTGTGGGAAGACACAGCATCAGTAGGAATATAAGGAGAGAGTGACTTGCATGGGACCAAGGCCTGCAGTCTCCTCTGATATGTGGAGTTGAGGGAACAAATAGTTGTGTGTGAGGGGGGAGCATGATGACTATAAAAGCCTAGGAGAGAAACTGATCATGGACTGAACTGTTCCCATCATGACAGGATATGGACTTTGAGGACGTGGCCATTGACTTCTCTCAGGAGGAGTGTGGGCTCCTTGATGAGGCTCAGAGACTTCTGTACTGCGATGTGATGCTGGAAGTGTTTGCACTTGTCTCATTTGTAGGTAAGACCTTCAAATCACTCTTGGTGTACTGAGGTGATGTCCTCTCTTCCTTTATTCTCCAAATGTAGCTTTATCTCTCTCATAGCCAGACAATGGCTCTGCTAATTTCCCCCACTGTCATGTAAAATGGGCATGGCTGCCAGGGGTGAGCTCTGGGGAGACCCCTGAACAAAGGTCTCTAGGAACCTTGCTAACACCCACTGCCTCAAAAGGTGCAGCAAGTGTCTGGGAGTCAGGAGCCTTGCAGTGAGCTTACTGGGTCCCAGCTTTTAGTTTCTCTTCCCGGGAGGGTGACTAAATCCACCTGCATGGCTTCCACTTCTCCCTCCTTCTTCTATCTAAGGGTTCTTAGTGACGGCCAGTGCCACGTTATGGTCTTTTCGGACATGAACCATGAGCAGTTCTTGTAAGACCCTCCTTCAACTGTTCGCAATATTCCCTTCCCTGAACACTGTTCAAACTGTGATGCTCCGGGCCAGTCCTGGCTGCTCGCCTCTGCAGTATCTCCCACATTAACCTGCACATGTCTTATGAGGTGCACATACATCCTTAAGTAGTCCTCAACAGCAGCTACTCCTATACTGAATTTTACTTGGAATAGGACCTAATCTACCTCCTGCACTGCTTGCCCCTGTCACCATCAAACAAGCCCTGCTGAGCGCTGTTAGCAGAAGACTGAGCTGGAGATCTGGCTTCTCTTCCATGAGGTGCTTGCCATGTGTTGTGTCATATTTCTGGTGAGGCCTTCCCTGTTTTGTGTTGTTCAGTGGATGAGACCTTCACAGCAGCCTCTTATTAATTCTTCTGGCACCTCTCTTATTTTCAGACGGTTGCCGGAACCCATATATTATGTGCAAAACACTAGCAATCAGATTTCCCCTGTCACCACAGTCAACACTCAGTTCCTCAGCATTTCTGTCTTTGCAGGTTGTTTGCATGAAACAGATGAGGAGGCCTGTTCTGAGCAGAGTTTATCTGTACAAGGAGAGTCACAGCTCAGGGCTTCTAAGACAGAGCCAGCAACCCAGAGGACCCATCTTTGTAAGCAGTGTTTCTCAGTGTTCAAAGCTATTCTGCACCTGACTCAGTCACAAGCAGCAGACTTTGAGCAGAAAGCATTCTTCAGTGACGCATGTGTGAGAGACTTCTGTTTCAGTGAAAACCCTCAGCAGCAGCAGAGGGAAGCCAGTGGAGAGAAGCCCTGGAGAGAAGCTGTGGACAGGGCCTCGTTTGTGACCACGTGCAGCTTCCGATCTTGGGTGCCTTCAACCAATAGAAAGGTTGGGAAAGTCTCCCCAGGCATCTCAGGGCTTCTCCAGCACCAGGTAACTCTCAACTCTGGGGAGCCACACAGTGAAAGTGAGATTTCACTGGAATTTGTCCGTGGAAAAAGTCATCACAATTGGGGTGGACATGAAAACGCTGCCAGCAACAGCGGGAAAGTCATTCAACCTCAGAGTGTCTGCTCTGAAGAAGTGAATAATGAGGGTAACACATTTGGGAAAGTTTCTACACGTATATTTAACCTCAATCGGCAAAAGAGAGTTCACACTAGAATAAAGCTCTGAGTGTACTGATTGTGGGAAGTTCTTTAGAGAAAGCTTTTCCCTCATTCAACACAGGAGAGTTCACACTGGAGAAAAGCCCTATGAGTGCACTGATTGTGGGAAGCTCTTCAGGCAATGCTCTACCCTAACTCAACACAAGAGAGTTCACACTGGTGAAAAGCCCTATGTGTGTGGTGATTGTGGGAAGTCATTCAGGCATAAGTGTGGCCTCAAGAGTCACCGGAGAGCTCACACTGGTGAAAAGCCCTATGTGTGTGGTGATTGTGGGAAGTCATTCAGGGAAAAGGGTAACCTCAACAGTCACCAGAGAACTCACACTGGTGAAAAGCCCTATGTGTGTGGTGATTGTGGGAAGTCATTCAGCGAAAAGGGTAACCTCAAGAGTCACCAGAGAACTCACACTGGTGAAAAGCCCTATGTGTGTGGTGATTGTGGGAGGTCATTCAGTCAAAAGTGTAGCCTCAACAGTCACCAGAGAGTGCACACTGGTGCAAAGCTTTATGAGTGTAGTGAATGTGGGAAATCATGTGGGTCCAGTCACCATCTCCTTAACCATAAGAGAATTCACACTGGAGAAAAGCCATATCAGCGTAGTGATTGTGGGAAGTCATTCAGTCAAAATTGTAACCTCAAGAGTCACCAGAGAACTCAAACTGGGAAAGGGGTGGTGGGCTGCAATGCCACTGTGTGAGGACATGGTGGTGTGGCTGAGCCTGGAGGGTTCAGCAAACCCAGGCATGTTTTGTGTCTAAAGGCGACAGCAAGAGGCAAGGTTGTGCATGAGGAGTTTTACTTTCATTCTCAGGAAGCCGGGGTCATTGTTTGCCATGATCAGTAGATGGACATTGTGTGAGGCAGGGTTCTGACGTTTTCACAATACTGTCCAGAGGAAGAACAGACTAGAATGGAGAGGCCAGCGGGAGGGGCTGGAAGGAGGACCCTGTAGGTGGTGAGGTCACTGGCAGGTGCGCACTGGACTGAGCCCTGAAGGATGCGGGCATCACCCGGCCCCGGGGTTGGGCCAGGGCCCTGAGCAGCCTGAGCCCTTGGGTCCTGGTGGTGGGTGCCAGGCCTTCAACAGCCCTTTAGTTCCCACAGGTTCCTGCAGGTGCAGAGCCACTGAGGGGACTGGGCTGTGGGGCTGATGTCAGGGCCTCACACTCTTGTGCCCTCTGAGGTTGTGGGGTCCTGAGGCTGTGCAGCCCCTCTTCCTGCCCTGGGACCTAGGACCTTGAAGACACACTCAGCCCTGAATCCTGAGTCCTATGGGTGTGTACACTGAGGCCACCAGCTCCCCTCCTGCAGGTGCCAGACCAGGAGCAGGTGGGCGGCCAACAGGGCCGGAAGGAGGAAGACCGGGGGCGCAGGTGCCCTGCGTTGGGGAGCCAGGTGCCCCCACCCCACAAGACGCGGCAGCCTCCCAGTCTGAAGGGCAGGGCAGGTGGAGGGCAAGCAGGAGGGACCTGCGGCCCTGGAGGCACCCCGCCCCCAGGAGCAGCGCCTGAGCTGCAGGAGGAAGAAGGACAAGCCCTGGGAGAAGGCCCCGGACTTGGCGTCCTCGGGCTATGGGGAGCCTCAGCCACTTGGGGCCCGGGCTGCCCTGCAGACCAGGAAAGGGCCGCGTCCCCAGGCCCCGCCTCGGTGGCAGCCAGGAGAACACCCGGCTCCGACCCCATGGCGGGTCTGGACACCTGCCGGCCCTTCCGTCCCATAAAAAAATCTTTGTGTTAATTTGAGAGAGAAGAAGGGGGAGGAGAGATGAAACCACCGGTGATGGGAGCGGATCCCTGGTTGGCGGCCGTCGCCCGCTGGACACTGTGCCTGTGCCCGTGCACAGGCCTGACCAGCGATGGAACCTGCTCTCCCGGTTCATCGGTCAGCGTCAACCACTGAGCAGCGCCAGCTGAGCTCTATTGTATATTTTTAATAAAATGTGATGTGTATTTTTTATTTTCGATGGTGTTGAGATGTGTCCCATTCCCCTGTGCATATGTTCTTTGGGGCCTCTCCCAGTCCCCCCTCCGGGGGGGGGGGGGGGGGCCTGTCAGTCTGTCCCCGTGAACCCGGCCTCTGGTCCCATCTCCTCCCCCAGCGCTACTGGCAGCGCCAAGTCACCTTCACCAAGGTCAAGGCCAGGGCTGCGGGAGAAAACTACATCACCCAGAAACCACTGCGCTCGCTTCCACAGAGGTAGGCGAGTTTAGGTAGGTGCACTTTCAGTTAGGGCGGGACTTCCGGTACCATCCTGGGGGAGGGCGTTGTGGCTTCCGGTAAGGACCTGCAGGGTTCAGCGCGTGGCTGAGCGTTGGTGGCGAGTAGGAGGAGGCGTGGGAGGCAGCGCCCCGCTGCGCAGGGTGGGCCTGAGGCTGGTTGAGCCCCAACACCCGGGACTGGGGTCCCCGAGGCTCCCCGACTCCTCTCCGCCGACAGAGTCCACTCAGCGTCACCCCTATTGGACCCTCCAGCCTCGGTGCGGGCGCCGCTCGGGTCCCGCAGCCCAGGGAGCAGCGTCCAGCGCAGCGAGTCCTCGTGGGGGACCCGGGGTGTGAGGGGGAGGAGGGCGACGGGCTGCGGTGCCGCCGTGGGGGGCTGAGCCGGGAGGGGGGGCACCCAGGCCTGGTTTGTGTCTAAAGGCGACAGAGAGGACGAGAGGCGGGTCCCGGGAGGAGTTTCACTTTCCTGAGCAGGGCGATGGGGCTGTGGGTGGTTGTGAACAGCAGAGGGACCTTGAGCCCCGAGGGAGGCGGGCATCACCCGGCCCGGGGCGGGGCCAGGGCCCTGAGCAGCTTGAGCCCCTGGGTCCTGGGGTGGGTGCCCGGCCCTCAGCAACCCTTTAGTTCCCACAGGTTCCTGCGGGTGTAGAGCCGCTGAGGACACTGGGCTGTGGGGCTATGTCAGGACCTCACACTCTGGTGGCCTCTGAGGTCGTGGGGTCCTGGGGCTGTCGGCCCCTCTTCCTGCCCTGGGCCCTGGGGACACTCAGCCCAGAGTCCTAAGGCCACGGCTAGGGCTTTATGACGTGGAACCTGGTTTTGGCAACGAGTGGAATGAGTTGTGGGAGGTCCTCCCAGGCACAGGGACGAGAATGTGCACAGGCCCAGAGTGAAGACTGAGCTGGTTCAGAAACGGGCAGGTATCCTTTTAAAAATATATACTTTTATTGATTTTAGACATAGACAGGGAGAGGGAGAGAGACAGAGACATCCATGCGCAAGAAACAAGGATGATTGGTTACAGGCATGTGACCTGACCAGGACTGGTGCCTGCAACCTCTCAGTGCAACATGGGTCGATGCTCAAGCAACTGAGACACGTATCAGCCAGGGCTGTAGATCACTTTAATATAGGGAATCATGGTCCCTGGCTGGTTAGGCTCAGTGGATAGAGCTCAGCCTGCGGACCGAAAGATCCCAGGATCGATTCCAGTCAAGGGCACATGCCGGGGTCGTGGGCACGATCCCCAGTAGGGGGTGTGCAGGAGTTAGCCTATCAATAATTCTCATTGATGTTTCTATCTCCCTCTCCTTTTCTGAAATCAATACAAATTTATTAAAAAATGTATAGGGGATCATAATCAAGATGATAATGGTAATAGTAGCCCAGATGGGATAGTGTGGGCCTAAGGACTGGCTTTCCAGCTGGGGCCCCTGTTTGTGGGAGGTGGGTGTCACAGTGAAGCATAGGGACAAAAGTGGTCGTGTAGAGTGTTGGCGAGATAATGGTTTCCCAGTGGCCAACGCCTTTAAAAGATGAGTGGACGTGAGATGAATTGGAGACTGAAGAGTAATTCCAACAAGAGGAAATTAGGACTGGTACATATTCTCTAAACCTTCACCAGGATTTGGCTGTGACCCTTGGTGTGACCTGGGAGGTTGCAGTCAATCTTGTGGGTTAGCTTAGAGCAGTGATGGCGAACCTATGACACACGTGTCAGAGGTGACACGCAAACTCATTTTTGTGGTTGATTTTTCTTTGTTAAATGGCATTTAAATATATAAAATAAATATCAAAAATATAAGTTTTTGTTTTACTGTGGTTGCAAATAACAAAAAATTTCTATATGTGACACGGCACCAGAGTTAAGTTAGGGTTTTTCAAAATGCTGACATGCCGAGCTCAAAAGGTTCGCCATCACTGGCTTAGAGGCTTGAGTGGTCATCTGTGAGACTCACTGGGCTTGGTGCAGAGGGCCATCGGGCCTGGGACACGAGTGACAGTTAAGTGGAGAGATGTTGGCTGTGACTGGTGAAGGGACATCAAGTGCACCAGGGAAGGTGGGCTGTGGATATATAAGATCTGATTGTGGTTCTTCTGTGTGTTTTATTTAAAAATTCTTTATTGCTGAAAGTATTATATATGTCTCCTTTTTCCTATTGACCTCTCCCGCCCACTCTCACCCTCCTGCACAGGCCTCACCCCGCTACTGTCTGTGTCCATTGGTGATGCTTATATGCATGTATACAAGTACTTTGGTTGATCTCTTACCCCACTTTCCCCCTTCCCCTGCCTTATGTCTGAAATTTGACTGTCTGTTCAATGCTTCCATGTCTTTGGATCTATTTTTGTTTGTTTGTTTGTTTGTTTGTTTGTTTATGTTGTTCGTTATATTCTACAAATGAGTGAGATCGTGTAATACTTATCTTTCTCTGATTGGCTTATTTTGTTTAGTTCTATCCATGGTATTGCAAATTGTAAGAGTTCTTTCTTTTTTATAGTAGTGTTCCTTTATGTAGATGTACCACAGTTTTTTAATTCGCTCATCTGCTGATGGGCACTTAGGCCATTTCCAAATCTTAGCTATGGTGAATTGTGCTGCTATGAACATAGGGGTCCATATATCCTTTCTGATTGATGTTTCTGATATTTTGGGATATAGTCCTAGAAGTGGGATTACTGGGTCAAGTGCAATTTCCATTTTTAATTCTTTGAGGAAACTCCATACAGTTTTCCACAGTGGCTGCACAAGTCTGCATTCCCACCAGTATTGAGGGTTTCTTTTTCTCCACATCCTCTCCAGCACTAGGCATTTGTTGATTTGTTGATGATAGCCATTCTGACAGGTGTGAAATGATACCTCATTGTTGGATTTTGTCAAATGCTCTTTCTGCATCAATTGATATGATCATGTGGTTTTTGTATTTCAATTTGTTTATGTGATGTATCACATAAACAGATATTGTACCAGTCTTGCATCCCTGGAATAAATCTCAGTAGGTCATGGTGTATGATCTTTTTATTATATTGCTTCATGCAGTCTGCTAATATTTTGTTGAGGATTTTAACATCTATATTCATCAGGGATATTGTCTTGTGATTCCTTGCTTTGTAGTGTCTTTATCTGATATACTTAGATCAAACTTTAAGAAAGTATTAAAAGTTGACAGTTCCCAATAATTCTTTTTTTTAAATAAATCTTTATTGTTCAGATTATTACATTTGTTCCTCTTTTTTCCCCCCATAACTCCCCTTCTTCCAGCTCCCACCCCACCCTCCGCCCTCACTCCCCACCCACTGTGTTCATCCATAGGTGCATGATTTTTGTCCAGTCTCTTCCCGCATCTCCCACACCCCTTTTCCCCCCAAGAATAGTCAGTCCATTCCCTTTCTATGTCCCTGATTCATTATAATCACCAGTTCATTCTGTACATCAGATTATTTATTCACTTGATTCTTAGATTCACTTGTTGATAGATGCATGTTTGTTGTTCACTATTTGTATCTTTACCTTTTTCTTCTTCCTCTTCTTAAAGGATACCTTTCAGCATTTCGTATAATACTGGTTTAGTGGTGATGAACTCCTTTAGCTTTTCCTTATCTGTGAAGCTCTTTATCTGACCTTCAATTCTGAATGATAGCTTTGCTGGATAAAGTAATCTTGGTTGTAGGTTCTTGGCATTCATCACTTTGAATATTTCTTGCCACTCCCGTCTGGCCTGCAAAGTTTCTGTTGAGAAATCAGGTGATAGTCGTATGGGTCCTCCCTTGTAGGTAACTGAGTTTCTTTCTCTTGCTGCTTTTAAGATTCTCTCTTTGTCTTTTGCTCTTGGCATTTTAATGATGATGTGTCTTGGTGTGGTCCTCTTTGGATTCCTTTTGTTTGGGGTTCTCTGCGCTTCCTGGACCTGTAAGTCTATTTCTTTCACCAGGTGGGGGAAGTTTTCTGTCATTATTTCTTCAAATAGGTTTTCAATATCTTGCTCTCTTTCATCTTCTGGTACCCCTATAATTCTGATGTTGGTACGTTTGAAGTTGTCCCAGAGCTCCTTACACTATCTTCGTATTTTTGGGTTCTTTTTTCATTTTGCTTTTCCGGTTGGGTGTTTCTCACTTCTTCGCATTTCAAATCTTTGACTTGATTCTTGCGCTCCTCTGGTTTGCTGTTGGGAGTCTGCATAATATTCTTTATTTCAGTCAGTGTATGTTTACTTTCTAGATGGTCCTTTATCACACCATTGAGGGTCTCATTAGATTTCCTGTACATCTCATCAAGTTTATCGACAGACTCTAGAAGCCTCTTGAGAGACCTCAAAAGTGTGGTTCTGAACTCAATATCCTCCCTTGATAGTTTTGTCCTGTTTCTTTGTCTCCGCATTTTTTACACTTTCTTGGTACACCCCCTAGTGGTCTTTGTGCGCAGTCTTGTTGTAGTTAAGCCCTAATTGTTGTAGTTAATACTAGAGGGATTTGACCACCAGGCTGACTGGCTATGAGAATCAGCTATGTGGAAGCTATCCGGCAAATGCCTCTGTGCAGGGCTTGGGCGGGGCAGGTCCCACGGGAAATGGCTCTGCGCAGGGCTTGGGCGGGGCGGGGCGGGATCAAAAGGGCGGGCGGAGGGAGCAGCAACAGCTGCAAACCTCGGAGCCCAGAGGCTCTGCTTCTCAGCTTCTCCCGTTTGAGTCTGGGTCCCTAGAGACTCGCCCGGATCTGGAGCTCTGAGTCTGAGGCTCCCTCCGGATTGAAACAGACAACCATACCCTCAGCCACCAGCCGGCGCCGCGCGCACTCCGCACCTTAGTATTTTACTTCAGCACTGCACCTCCTCTGATTCTCGGTTCCTCCTAGTTGTAGAATTTCATTCAGCGAGCCTTCCTGTGGTTTTGGATGATGTCCATTCCGTCTTTTAGTTGTATTTTTGAAGTGGTTGTTCGAGGCAGCAAACTCCGGCGTTAACCTATGCCGCCATCTTGGTTTCTCCAGAAGTGTTGTTTTCTTTTGAATTTTTTGGAATAGTCTGAAGAGGATCAGTGTTATTTCTTCTTTGAATGTTTAGAAAACTCCCTGTGAAGCTATCTGGACCAGAGCTCTTGTTTGCTGGAAGTTTTTTTTTTGTTTTTGTTTGTTTGTTTTTTATTGCTTCAATTTCATTGGTAGTTATTGGCCTATTCAGTTTCTTCCTGACTGAGTTTTGGAAGATTGTATTTTTCTAGGAATATGTCCATTTCGTCTAGGTTGTCCAGTTTGTTGGAATAAAGTTGTTTGTAGTATTTTTTACAATCCTTTGTATTTCTGTGTTATTGGTTGTTACTTCACCCCTTTCATTTCTGGTTTTCTTTATTTGGTTTTTCTCTCTTTGTTTCTCGGTGACCCTGGCTAGAGGTTCATCAAGCTTGTTTATTTTTGCAAAGATCCAGCTCTTGGACATATTGATCTTTCGCAATGGTTTTTTTTTTTTTTTGTATCTATGTCATTTATTTCCTCTTTGATCTTTATTAATTTCCTTCCCTCTACTTACTTTGGGATTTTCTTGTTGCTCTCTTTCTAGTTCTTTAAGTTGTAGGGTTAGATAACTTATTACTGGTTTTTCTTGTTTTTTTGAGATAGGGCCATAGTGCTATGAACTTCTCTTCAAGGACTGCTTTCATTGTGTCCCATAAATTTTGGATTCTTGTGTTTTCATTTTAACTTGTTTTCAAAATGTCTTTTTTACTTCTTCCTTGAAATCTTTGGTAATCCACTCACTGTTTAATAGCATGTCTCCATGTGTCTGATTGTTTTTATTACAGTTGATATATAATCGTATGCCATTGTGATATGAGAAGATGCTTGATATGATTACAATCTTCTTGAATTTTTAGAGACTTAGTGTCCCAATATGGGGTCTATCTTTGAAATTTTTCCATATGCACTTGAGAAGAATGTATATTCCATACTTTTGTTTGAAAAATTCTGAAGATGTCAGTTAATTCCATGTGATCTCATAAGTTGTTTAGGATAGCTGTTTCTTTGGTGATTTTTATTTATTTATTATTTTTATATTTATTATTTTTATTATTTATTTACTTTTTGTCTAGAAGAATTATCGAGTGATGTCAATGGGGTATTAAAGTCCCCTACTATGATGGTATTGCTGTCAATTTCTCCCTTGGTATCTTACAGAAATTTTTTTTAAACATATTTGGGTGTTCCTGTATTGGGTGCATATATGTTTATCAGAGTTATATCCTCTTGTTGAATCAATCCCTTTGGTATTACAAAGTGGCCTCCCTTATGACATAATCTGGCCTTCACTTTGAGGCCAATTTTGTCAGGTATAAGTATCGCTGCCCCAGCTTTTTTTTTAAAGTTTTTTTTAAAACATATTTTTATTGCCGAAACCGGTTTGGCTAAGTGGATAGAGCATCGGCCTGCGGACTGAAGGGTCCCAGGTTCGATTCCGGTCAAAGGCATGTACCTGGGTTGCGGGCACATCCCCAGTAGGAGATGTGCAGGAGGCAGCTGATCGATGTTTCTCTCTCATTGATGTTTCTAACTCTCTATCTCTCTCCCTTCCTCTCTGTAAAAAATCAATAAAATATATTTTTTAACAAACATATTTTTATTTATTTCAGATAGGAAAGGAGAGGGAGAGTTAGAAACATCAATGATGAGAGAGAATCATTGATTGGCTACTGCCTCCTACACACCCCCAAATGGGGGTCAATTCTTCAACCCAAGCATGTGCTCTTGACCAGAGTTAAACCTGGGACTTTTCAGTCCACACTCTGATGCTATATCCACTGAACAAAACCAGCTAGAGCTGCCCAGCAGGGTTTTTTTTTATTATTATTTTCATTTACCTGAAATTTTTTTTTCCATCCCTTTGTTCTTAGTTCTTTGTTCTAAGCTGAGTCTCTTTTAGGCAGCATATATATGGGTCATGTTTTCTTATCCATTTAGCTACCTTTTGTCTTTTGATTTAAGCATTTAATCCATTTACATGTAAGGTTATTGACAGGGCTTGTTTGTTGCCATGTTTTTTATGCCTGTGTTCCTTCTTCCCTTTCTATTCTTTTTATAGCATTCCCTTTAGCAGTTTTTGTATGGCTGGCTTGGTGGCAATAAACTCCCTTAGCCTTCTTTTGTCTGTGAAGCTCCTGATTTCACCTTCTGTTTTGAATGATAGCCTTGCTGGATAGAGTATTCTTGGATTTATAAGTTTATTCTCCTGCTTTATAAGTTTTTTTCCCCAGTTACTGCTCTGCTTGGGTGTTTTTTCTACCTTGTCTTTTAACTTACTGATTCTGTCCTCAACTTCTCCTAGTATACTGTTGAAACCTTCATTCTTCAGTTCCTCCTGATTCTTACACATATTGGTGAATTTCTCATCTGGTTGTTTGAGCATCCTTATATCCATTACTCTGAATCCTTTCTCTGACAAATTGCTTGCCTCCACTTCATTTATTTCCTTTTCTTGTGATCTGTCATTTTCTTTTATATAGGGGTTGTTTCTTTGTCTCCCCATTTTTGTTGTTCCTTTGTGACTGTTTCTATGTATTAGATCAAACTGCTATGCCACCCAGAGTTTTTGAATTTGTCTTATGTAGTAGATATTTTATGGGACCAAGTGGTGCAGTCTCTCAGGTCTTCTGGGCTGGGTATTTTAGGGGTGCCCACTAATTGAGATATTTGGGTTCTCCTGATGTAGTTGAGTCTTAAATGTTATTGTCCTGTTTATGGACGGAGTCTCCACTGAGGTGTCTGATTATGTGGCTCAATCTCTACCATGTCGTGCCAACCGTTGTGGAGGTGCTGACCAACAGCACAAAATACAACACAACAAGACATTACACAAGAGGAAAAGAAAACAATTGTATACAAGACACCTGTGACCACCAGAGGAAAGAGAATTAGGAGAGAGAAAAGAGCAAAAATGATAGCAAAAACAGAAAAAATAAAAATAAAAAAAAAACAGAAAGAAAGAATATGGGGAGAAAACACAAAACAAACAGATAAACCAAAAAGTGCAAACAGAAAACACCCAGAAAAGGAATTGGATGAATAGGGGAAGGACCACAGTTTAGTACAGAGGAGGTTGAAAGAGAATGAGAGGACAAGAAAAAATATTTTATTTATTTTTGTTTTTTTATTTTCAGAAAGGAGAATGGAAGAGAGAATAGATGGGCCTGAATTTAGGAAGTGAAACGAATTTAAAATTAGAAGAAAAGAGAAAGAGAGGAGAGGGGGGGAAATTGAGTAGTGAAGAAAGAGAAAAGAGAAGAGGAAATGGAGTATTAGCAGGAAAGAGGAAATTAGATATATGAATAAGCCAACAGAGACTACAATGATAATATACATCAATTAAACCGGTAAAGAATATTCATTTTTAGAAAGGGGTAAAAAGAAAGGAAAGAGAAAAACTAAATCAGGGAAAGAAGAAAAATAAGATGAAAAAAGGAGAAACGAGGAAGGAAAAGGTGAAAAAAATACTAACAATAAAAAAGTAAAGAACATTTTTAAATAAAAAATAAAGTGAAGTGTTGTTCGCTTCAGCCATGTTTTAATGCCCAATGGGGGATGGTTTTGGACCCCTTGTTCTGTCTTCCAATTCTGGGCTTCCTGTTAGGTAGGTAGTTGCTGACCACTGTCAGGTACTGTCTTTTGGCTTTTAGCACCATGTTGAAACTCCAAGCGATCCACTGCTCCTCTGCTTGTGTCTGTCTCCACAGGCCTTGTGTGCAAGAAGACAGTCTTTGCCTGTCTGCCAGCTGTCAATGTTAATCACTCAAGGGTCTGTTTCTGATAGGACTTTAGGTGGGGGTGGTGCTGTTTCACTTTCCAGGAATCAGCTGGGTGTTTTTTTTGTTTTGTTTTTTTCTTTTAATATATTTTATTGATTTTTTTTACAGAGAGGAAGGGAGAGAGATAGAGAGTTAGAAACATCTATGAGAGAGAAACATCGATCAGCTGCCTCCTGCACACCCCCTGGGGATGTGCCCGCAACCCAGGTACATGCCCTTGACCGGAATCGAACCTGGGACCTTTCAGTCCGCAGGCCGATGCTCTATCCACTGAGCCAAACCGGTTTCGGCAGCTGGGTGTTTTTTGTGCTGACCTAGAGCTACTCCTCCACGAGTGGCCAAAAATATAACTCTGGCCTTGGTTGGTCAGAGATCCTTGTATGGAGACCAGTGGGGTTGGCTGGCAACCTGGAGTTCTTCTCAGTCTGGTTCCTAGAATAGTGGGGCAAACTGGCCCCTCTTCCAATCCAGTCACTAAGGGTTCTTTGGGCCTATTCAGACCTGTAAACTTGGCCTCTGAATGTGTCTCCTTTGTATAGCTCAAAATGCAGGCAGGGTGTGGCAAGCTGCAGTACCTGCCTTGAGGCTACTGGGAGGCAGTAGCTCTCCAGTGGAGAAATGGCCGCTTAGATTTGGAAGGTTCAGAATGTCCCAATGCCACTGTCCTGGCCATGTCTCCCTGCCCTGCTTCCCACCCCAGCTTCTCCTCAGGCACCTCAAGCCTGTGCCTCTCCCTGTGCCACAGCCTTGGGTGATGTTTGTAATTGAAAAGTCCTATGTTCTGGGTTTAGCAAATAAAAGCGAAGACAAAACAAAAGCAAAACAGCCATGAAACTGGGTTTCTCCCTGCTGTCCCCGTGCTGCTCAGGCTGCCTTTCAGACTGCCTTTTTGAGGTGCAACCTTTTGCAGCTGTGGTCTTAGGTCTAGATTCTCTGGCCACCAGCAGCCTTGTTGCTTTTTCTTTCCAGAGTTGGATATTACGCCTATCACTGAAAGGGCGAGGGCTAGGCCCTCCACCTTCCCCCAAGGGTAAGGGCTACATCCTCCATCTTACCTTGGCCACGTGTTTGGCAAGGAGCTTCTTCTCGGAAGTTAAGACTCTGCTAGCCACACCCAGGAACAAGACATCGGCTTGCGCCTGGCCAATCGGCAAAGCACAGTCCTTTCTCCTCCCCTTACTCCAACCCCCCTATATAACCGGTCTCTAGGCGGGGTTCTCCCTCTCTCAGCCACTCGGTTTGCCGTGGTATCGGTGAGTCTGGTGGATGGGGAGCTCAAGCTAGCTTGAAATACAGATTCTTATGCTTTTGCATCGGATTGGCTGGCCCCCTGATGTGGTTTCTTGGGAATCTTGAAATCTGGGCATAACATCACCAGGGGAGCAGGCTTTGGTGCAAGGCAGCTTCCTTACCCTCTGGGCCTGCTGGTTGGGTGTGCCTCCCCAGCCCAGGTCCCCGTTCCTACTGTTCTCCAGGTATCTTCTGCCTTTCCTTGTCAGTTGTCTCCTCGGCTGTGTCTAATTTGTTAATTCCAGGTGGACGTTCTCCGATTTAGTGGCTTTGCCAGTCTGGTCCTTGGACGAAGTGCACAACGTGTCTGCCTATTTGGCTGCCATTTTCCTCCCCTTGATTGTGGTTCTTAATAGATGAGTTTGCGGTTGGGGTTGGGGGGGGACTGTCATGGAGAGAGGCCTTCAAAGCAGGACTCAGGGCTGCCTCTATGAGTGTAGACTGTCAGAGTCTGGGCAATAATTGATCCCGTTTGAATTTGACAAGCATTCTCTGGATCACACTTGCTGAATAGTAATAGGTAAAGGAAATGACTATGTGGCCTAGGACTAGGAGTGCAGGTGTGAGAGAGGTGTGGTAGAAAGTCATGTGCCCTTGGCGAGGAAGTGTGAATTCGTGGCCACAGGGCCCTGGCGTAGACAGCAGAGTGAATGAAGGGGGAGTCCTTTTCTGGTGGTGTCTGGATGATACAATAAGGGCAATTTTAGGGTACTTGCCTGAAAAGAGGGGCGTTGTGGTGCTATATGCCAGGTCCAGAGCTTAGATGCCATGTATCTACCCTCTTGCCTGTTGTTTAGGGCTGTTAGAGTGATCGATAGGAACGAGGTAGCATACATCAGTGTCACTCAGGCTTGGAAATCTCCACTTGCGTGGGTAAGGGAGAAGGGTAAGAGAGAGATAGATTATGGAGGTGGTAAACTATAATTTTGGAAGGAAGGTGATTGGGAAACAACCCGTCCTCACAATAGCAGATTTGTGTTATCTCTGAAGTTGTGCTTCTGGGAATGAAGCCATATAAGAGAATTGTGTTTCAAAGAATTATGTGGAGCAGGTACTGCAAAGTGATGGCTTTAGCAAACTGGAGTGGGGCAAAAGGATGAAATATAAGAAGAAAGTGACTTTGATGAGATCAAATCCTGGTATCTTTTCTGATGTGGGGACTAGAGGGAGCCACTGGATGTGGAGGGTGGGGAGTATGACGCAAATAAAATCCTAGGAGAGAAGCTGCTCAAGAACTGAACTGTCCCCATTACGACAGGATATGAACTTTGTGGACATGGCCATTGCCTTCTATCAGGAGTGGGGGTTCCTTGATGAGGCTCAGAGACTTCTGTGATATGATGCTGAAAATTTTTGCACTTGTAGCATCTTTAGGTAAGACCTTGACACACCTCTTAATGTCCTAAAGCAGGCGTCCTCAAACTACGGCCCGCGGGCCACATTCGGCCCGCCGAAAGGGTATTTTTGCCTCCGCAGTGTGCATAGGAATTTGTTCATAGTTTTTTTTTAAACTATATTCCGGCCCTCCAATGGTCTGAGGGACAGTGAACTGGCCCCCTGTTTAAGAAGTTTGAGGACCTCTGTCTTAAAGTGATGTCCTTTCTTCCTATATTCTCTGAAGTAACTTTCTCTCTACCATAGCCAGTCCATGGACTCTGCTGATTCACCCACCCTCTTGTCATCCGTGCTGCAGCTGCCAGAGCTGAGCTGTGTGGAAAGTCCTGAGCAATGAACTCCTCGATCATCCCTAACACCCATTGTTTCACAAAGTGCAGAAAGTGTCTGGAGTCATGAGTTTTACAGACAGCTTCCCCTCAGAGGTATGGACAGTCATCCTGAGGGGGCACCAAGCTGGAGGGCATCCTGGCCCCTTCTCTCCTGGCAGGTAGGGCTGGCTGGCCTCTGATTATCGGGAGATCGTGGTCTTTCTGAAGAGGTCACTTAGCACGTCCTCCCAGAAACTGGGGGAGTGTCCTCCAGAGAAGAGAGGAAGAACTGAAAGGCAGGTGTGAGGGCAGGAGTGTCCTCAGAGAGCCCTCCCTTCCCCTACCTGCCTCCCCCAATGTCCCCTGTGCAGGCCACATGTCCAGGACGAAAATTTCCACTCCTACTCGGCCTGTTCACAGCCTAGCATCACCCCAACACAGCGCCCTTGGTCACGATGGCTAGGGCTTGGTGGCTGGGTCAGCAGAGGCACCTGTGCGGTCAAAGCTGCCTCTATGGGGGCCCCCTGTCTTTGGTATTAGGTCTCCAGGGCCTGTGGCAGAGAAGGACAGTGACAAATGGGGCTGCAACATCCCATGCCAAGGTGGGGCGATCACACCAAGACCGAGAAGCAGAGGCAGCAGGGGGAAAAGCGGGGCTGCGAACCTCACAGGCTGTGGTCTGAATGGGAGCCCCTGGCTGCAGACCTGAGCTGGAGGCCCTGCGAGGCCAGCCCTTGCTCTAACCATGGCTCAGAGGGTGAGCCCTGAGCAGCGGGGAGAAAATCCTCATCTCTGCATGGTGATTTTGACTGCAAAATCAGTTTTACCCTGTATTTTGTGCTTTTCTGCAATCTCTGAATTTTCTACCATGAACATGCACTCTTGTCAAAGGTAATTGAAAAAAAAATTAGGGAAAAAACCCTAAAAGACCTTCTACTACCTCATAGTAAGACGGGGGATGGGCTCTCCAAATACAAGTGAAAAATGCATACAGTTGGAGTTCCAGGAGCATTAGGACAAGGCTGTTTTGCACAGTGTCTGGCTCCAGGCCATCTGAGGACTGTGGGCCCAGAGCCACGCCCACTGATGGGATTCCTGCCCCTTCCACCCTCTCCTAGGACCTGACCCTCCTGCCCCTCAGCCACTCAATGTCTGCACTCACCGTGAAGTTTGAAGCACCCACGTCTTATGATTGAAATCAAGGGAAAATTTGGTTTGAAGTCTGGTGCAATGAAGTGGACAAGCATCCACTATGAAGTCAGCATGAGGAGCAAAGAGGTGGAGATGTGCAGACAGCAGCAAAAGCAGAGAGATTGTGAGTTCCCAGCAGTACGTTCAGGAGACAGGCGGAGGGCAGGCCAGGACTTGGCAGCCCAGGAATCAGAGCAGGTGCATGAGATCAAGTAAGTGTCTCATCCACCGAATGGGACAGTGTGATGGTCATGCATTTACTTTTATGGTGACCTTGTTTTTATGGTGATACCGCTTTGCCATTTACAGGACCAATGATAACCTTTTCTTTTAAAATAAAGGCACGTGGAAATGGTGAGTCGATTTGAGGGAAAAGATGTAAGTGCTCACAGAGGTGATATAAGCATGGCAAAATCAGAGAGATGGTACAAGGACGGCTGAAGATAAAACAAGGCAGTAGCTCAAGGCCTCTGTGCACCTGTGCTCCCAGCTCTGACATGACTGTGAGCTGATGTTCTGTCTGTCCACTGCTGTTCTCACAGCAGCATCCAAGATGTCGCACGACCTTAGCATGGCCCTAATGTCACTCTGGGCTGAATCCTGGCTCGGCAACCTCGATCCAATTATTCAAAATGCTTGAGTGGAGCAATAAATACTTCAAAACATAAAACATATCTAAAAAGGGACTTATTCGCAAAAGCCAATGATTCCATGTTCTGACAATGAACTTGGAATAAAGGGCAGCGGTTTTTAATTTAGCTTCTCAAAAATAACTCTTAAGAAAAACATCTTCCAGCGGAGGCTGCACATGTGATAAAGCATAGTGAGAGCTGATGAGCTCTGTGCTGAACATGGGCATGACCTTCACGCCCGCAGGTTCTCGAGAAGGGGTAGCAGTCAGCCAGGGGACTTACTGAGCACAGACATTTTGCCCCAAGGACCTGTGTGTATGTCCCAAGACTCCTGTAAAACAGCTGTGCTGGAGTATGGCCCAGAGGCTGTGACAACTCATCTCTTTTGAAATCAGAACTCACATAGGCTACTTCAACTTGGGGTCAGAAGGAGGCTTCCACTCTATGTCATCTGGCCTTTAGGTACAGGGTTTTTCCTTTTCAGTACTGTTTTGTTGTGGTTGCTTTTTTAAAAAAATTTCAGAAATGAAGGAGGGTATATAGTGAAGACACTAATAAAGGGAAAGGTTCAGAAACCCTCAGTGTAAAAAAAAAAAAATGAGAGGGTGGCATGTCAGCGTTAAGACCAGAATCGTAGATGTTTAGACAGCTGGGCAGGCTACAGGTGACTTGTCCTTGTCCTTGCTTTTGTTTCTCCAAAAGTGACTCTCTTTGCACCCAGTTGCTAAATTGTTATCCCTGGATAACCCAAGAGAGGAAGGAAAAAAAACAACAACACAAAACCCACACGATAACAAATGACACCACATTAGTTAAATGTACTTGGAAAATCAGAATCCTCTCCAGCCCAGGAGTGATGGAAACATTACCCACGGCAAAACCAGAATCAGGACTCAGTGAATCATTTATGCTCTGACTCCATTTAATGAATGTGGTGGCACCCTTGTGCCAATGCTGTACTTAGCACGTGAGGAGAATTCTATATTTCTCAAAAAATATCCTCATGTGAAGTTTTAAAAAAGTAAAACTAAGTAAATGAAAACACTGGATTTAAAGGGTAATACATTGCAGCTAACCGGAAATGGAGGCATTCTAATGTCCAAGAAGGACCTCATCTGGGTTCTAATCCTGGCTCTGCCACAGAGCAGCACTGTGCTTACTCAACTCGCTTCCTTTCCTCATCGATGCCTCAGTTTCGCTGTCAACAGAAGGAAAGGTGGGGGGTCAGATTTTCTGTGGTTCTGTGATTTCAACAGAGAGGCCTTGCAGGATTCATGGTGATTTGACCTCAAGGCTGGGCTGGGACCGGACAATGTGAAAGCCCAGCACCTGGGGCTCAGGCCCCAGCCTAAGGGAAGCCCTACAGGACAGAGGCCAGAAGTCTCTGGGACCGAGCCGGCCCACCACTGGGGCTGCTGATCTCTGAAGAAGGGGACGTGTTTGTGAACCACCCTGGGGTCCAGTGACTCCAGAAAAATGTCGGGAAGACCAAGGTTCCTGTAGTTGAAGACCACGAGTGCTGGTCCAGGTGCCTGGCTCAAGCTTCCTTCCCAAACAAATACATGGTTTTCTAGGTCCTGAAACCTTGAGACAAAACCTGATACTCCTGCTTTAGTGGCTCTAAACCACAGACTCTCTGTCCCCTTACACAGGCTCATGGCCAGCTGGCCTTCGCCATTCCTCACAGCAGAACCCTGAGGGCAGGACGGAAAGAAACTCTAAATTCTTTCAGTGCTGGGAGGGACCTGCAATCGAGTAGAAGATGCAGGCCCAACAAACTGGTCACTGCTCTAGATGCTACAGCTTTCCCCACTTGTGAACATGCAAGCTTCCTGTTCTTTGTTTAAGTTACTGCTGCTTGAATCAACTCACTTCTTGGGAATAGGATCCTGGGACTTGTATTGATCCATAATTGAGTACTCCTCTTCTTTATTATATGTAAGGCATTGAACTTGTCTCTATAAACAGAGGCAAAAGAAAAAACAGTCTTGTTTTTACAATAGAACATGTAAATTGACTCACCGGTCCAGGCTGGGACCTGGCTGAGAAAGGCTGGCATTTTTCTGGGATTCAGACATCACGGTGCTCATGACTGTCATGATCACAGAGTTGGGAATATGGGGATGGAAGCATGTGACGTGGGTCTGGGAACCCTAAATGTCATCAAGACCTGCTGAAGTATTGAGGGTCAGGCTGTACATCATCTCAAGAGAGCAAACCTTGAACCGGCTGAACCTTAGCTCAGAAATGCGTGGGCCTTGACAGGTCAGACCCTGGTTTTCTTGCTTGAAAATGATTCTGCTGGATTGATGCAGCTGCTCAGGCTCCTTCAGCCATGAGGCTGATGAGGTCCTACCTAACATGAGGGCTTTTCTGAGAGCTCACCATGAAGTAAGCAGCCCATGAACAGTGATGGCTCACAAACCACTGGGCCCCTGACCACTGACCTTGCTCTGCTCCCAGCGCCCTTGGCTCAGCATCTGGTCCTTTAGTCTGTGGTGTTCTTTTCCCACAGCCCTGCTGCTTGGCCTTGTGCTACAGTGCTTTCCTGTCTTGCTCTGACCGACCCCCCACCCCTAGGTGCACAAACTCACATATGGCAGGCCCCGCAACCCTCCTTGTGCTGGGGAAGTCTCCACTCGGAGCAGACTCAGGAAGCCTGCCAACTCCCTGGCCTCCTGCACACACTGTCTAATGTGAAACCATCATTAGATCATCCTCCTGGGTACCAGGCCCTGCTCTTCTACTTAGCACCTGCCTGACCTCTGTTGGTAATTTTTACCGGCTGCATTATAGAGAGCCAATTTCAGGCCACAGTCATTTCTATACCAAAACTATAGTGTGGTTTTTCCATGTAAACCATCCTTGGTAGGTGGTGAGCCTCTTGTAGATGAGCAGAAGAATCCAGGAGAACAGTGAAGTAGCACTGTGACCTCCGCGGGCTGGGCTAGTGCCCCTGTGGTCACTGTGACCATGTCTCTCTGTCCCACATGGCCAACCATTCCCGATCACAAGCAAGGACAGTCCAGCAGCACAGCACTGAGGGGTGAAGACCACCCTGGACCCACCAGATGCATGTTGGATTACTTGACATGCAAACCACAAGGTTTTCAACACCAAGCCTCTTCCTCCTGCCTCATTTCTGACCAGCTTTTCTTAAACACTCACTCCCAGTGAATCCAAATCATTAGTGGGGCATGGATGCCTTCCACAGCTGAGCTCCGCCTGCACCAGCCTTCCCTTCTGCCACTGCCTGCACTTCCCTGCACACAGAGCATGCCACGCTCCAGCTTCATGTCCCCCCACCGCCTGCCCCACTGGTTAGCCTTATCAGCAGCAGAATTCTAACTCCCACCACCATGCTGCCTTTTATGCCTCCATGGAGCTCCTCAACACTTATCTGGTGTGCACACAGCTCTGCTCACATCCCATCACACCACCTGGTTCCTGGCCATCGGGTCACTGGTTCTGTGTGCCTCACAGGGCCTACACCACAGCCAGGTCTGTGTCCTGTTGTCAGAGGGAGGAAAACTACGATGCACCCACAACTCTCTCCAGCCCATTAAGGGAAAATCAGACACAGAAAGGGCTGAGCCTGGGATCCGAATTCCTTCCCTAGGTATCTCTGACATGTTTTTAAATTGAACTTAATTCCAAAAGCAGATTAAGAATTGTCTGGCAATGGGCAGTGTCTTTGAAAAGCCAACAAAAGCCAAACACCCCTCCTTGCAGAAAGCTAGAACCATTCCATGAAACAAGAGAAGGATGCGCTAGGCGATGGTCTGTCCCTTTCCCTTGGGACACGAGTGCACCAGGGGGTTCTCTGCCCAGAATGTTGAGGCCTGGGCGTGAAGCTGGAAGCCAGGAGCCCTGTGTGGATAGGCGTCAGTCAGCTCCCGCAACTTATATGCACCAAGCCTTGTTCTCCGCACTCTCTTCTAGAAGTCTCCAGTTCTGCTTGGCCAACATCTTGATATGGCTCCTGAACTTATATTTTTCTTCCTCCAAGGTCTGCCTCACACGGGTGAGCACCTAAAACCCAGATCAGCAATGTCTCACACACCACATGCCCTGTGACTCCACTGCTGGGAATCTGCTCCTAAAAGAAGAAAAAGACCACATCACAAAGATGGCCATTTCGGTGTGATGTACACCAGTTGGAAGGACCAACACAGCCAATGACATGGGGATGGCCAAGTGCACTTTGCGATCAGGCAGCCACTACCACGTGTGGCCACTGAGCACTGAACGCACAGCCAGTCTGAGGTGAAACGCACCATCAGTGCAACATATACAACAGATTCTGAGGACTTAAACAATGTAAACTATGTCATTAACAAGCTGCCCTGCAGGGGCGGAAGCAGTTACCTGTCTACCTCCTATGGCAGCCTCTCATTCTCCTGGGCTGCCAGGGCCTTGGCCTCCTGCTCCTTCAGCGCTGCCTCCTGTTGGAGCTGGTCCTGCTGCCTGAGGAGGGAAACCCACCCGCTAGGAGCCTTCACAGCCTCTGTGAGCAACTTCTCTGCAGAGCTGAGGGAGGCGGGGATGGGCAGGGGTCTCCTCCAGCCCCAGACCCCAGTCCTTTCCCCCACCCATGTGTCCCCAGGGTCCTGTCCAGTCCCTGTGAAGCAGTGGGTCCAAGGGAAACATGACAGGTCACACTGAAGGGGGGACAGGAGCCCTGGGGAGCCCACCAGTCACCCCACCAGTGGCCGCCATTCACCTCAGCCTGACCGCCTGGCTCTCCATCTCTAGGGACCAATGCAGCAGCGTCTCGGGTGGCTGTGCTGGTCCATGAGGGCCTCGTCCTGCCCAGACAGGTGGTCATGGGGCACCCCCATGGGGTTCTGCAGCAGGGCCTCCTGGCTGGTGGTCAAGAGCTTCCTTAGCTCCTGTAGCGCCACCTCCTATTAGAGCTGATCCTGCTGCCTGAGGAGGGAAACCCACCCCCTAGGCTCGGACTCACAGGAGCCTGCACAGCCTCTGTGAGCAGCTTCTCTGTAGAGCTGAAGGAGGCGGGGATGGGCAGGGGTCTCCTCCAGCCCCAAACTCCAGTCCTTCTCCCCTCCCCCCCATGTGTCCCCAGGGTTCGTTCCAGTCCCTGTAAAGCAGTGGGTCCAAGGGAAACATGACAGGCCACAATGAAGGGGGGACAGGAGCCCTGGGGAGCCCAGCAGTGGCCAGTACTCACCGCAGCCTGACTGCCTGGCTCTCCATCTCTAGGAACCAATGCAGCAGCATCGCGGGTGGCTGTGCTGGTCCATGAGGGCCTCATCCTGCCCCGTTAGTTGGTCATGGGGCACCCCCAGGCACACAGGATCCTGCATCAGGGCCTCCTGGACTGCAGTCAGCTGCTCCTGCTACTCCCCCAGCTCTTCAAGCTCCCGCTTCTCGGCCCCCTGCTGGTTCTCAAGGCCCATAATAGAAGGTTCCTCCTGCCCCAGAGTGAAAAGGTGAGGATGCCTCACTGGGTGCAGGCTCCGGGGAGTCACAGATTCTGCATCCCTGTACCCCCACAAGCAGTGATGGGCCAAGAGCAGGGCATTTGCAGACCCCAAAAGAGCAGGGACCCTCAGGGCAGGCAACACCCAGCCATGCTGAGTGTGGTTGTTCCAGGAATTAAGGAACTGTGCTGGGCCAGGCCCAGGGCAAGAATGGACCATCACATGGTGCTACATTGCGTCCTGTGCCCTCTCCACACACGGGACCTTTAGGGGCAAATGATGCCCGTTCTCTGGATCACTTGGTTACACTTTCTACTTTTAAAAGCCTGTTGAAAAGAAAAAGGGGAAGTAGCCCTAGCTGGTTTGGCTCACTGGATAGAGCATTAGCCTGTGGATTGAAGGGTCCCGGGTTTGATTCCAGGCAAGGGCACATGCCCAGGTTGCCTGCTCAGTCCCCAGTGTGGGGAATGCAGGACGCAGCCAATCAATGACTCTCATCATTGCCATTTCTATTTCTCTCTTCCCTCTACCTCTCTGAAATCAATAAAAATATATTTGAAAAAATTTTTAAAAATAATAAAAGCTGTTAAAAAAGCAAGTATATAGGAAATCAATAAGGATACAGAATCCTGAACAACACTACCAACCACTTTAATCTAATATTTATGGAACAAGCATCCACTCAGCACAGCCTGTAGCACCTCCCTTCTCCTCCCCTCAGTCCTGTCAATCAACAAGACAGCCAGTGTCCCTGGGAGGCAATACCTGTCCCCTAGGCTCTGCAGTGGCTGAGAACTGCTGGTCTGAGCCGAAGCTGAGTGAGGGAGCTGGTCACCCAGGAATCACTGGTCAATGACCAGGACACTGCTCTGACCCTGGACACTCCCTCTGGCAGGCAGGGTGCCAGGGGGGCATGCGCTCTGGAAGGCCTACCTGTGTGACCCTGAAAGCCCTGAGGGCGTGTACGATATTGAGCAGCTGCTCGAGGTCTCCCTCCAGCTCTTCATTAAGGGTCTCCCAGTGCTGGCTGCAGGCCTTTTCCTGCTGCAGTCAGATCGCCAACTCTTCTGTCTACAGAGCCAACGACTTAGCCCACACAGCCAAGTCCCAAAGTGATCTTGGCTTTAAAGCAAACCCCACACCTACCACTTGGCCACCGGCTTCCCAGTGTAACACCACCCATCATTACCTGCTTCTGGAACTGCTGGTTCTCCACCCGCAGCTCCATGTATTTGATGCTGCTCTCCTGCAGGGCCAGGGAGGCGCCCCGCACCTCCTGGACTGTTCCCTGGAGGGTCTGGTTTTCTTCAATGTCAGGATCCAGCTGAGGGCTGAAGAGCAAAGGAGTCAGAGCCCAGATTCCAGGGCCTCTGCTTCCCCTCTCTGTAGTTCTGAAGTGCCAGGGATGGGAAGCTGGGTGTCCTCCCTTTTTCCCAGGGTGCTGTTGCTGTCAGCACCTGAGGGTTCCTCAGGCTTTTGTGGCCCCTCTGCTGGCCCAGCTGGATCTGTTAGGGGAGCCACCCAGAGCTTAAGAAGAAAGCAGGTTTCTGTGGAGATGCCAATGCAAAATTTCAAGATGGTGGAACCACTTTTTAGTAATTCTAACCTGACTGTCTATTCAAGGATTTCACTGAGAGCAAAGTGATGGCGTGGTCTGTGCCAACCCTCAGAGTGGGGGGTTCAGCTGGGGGTGTGCTGGCACGATCATTTACCAGTATGTCTGCAGGTGGAGAGGCTCTGGTGGTGTGTGCCCAGTACTACCATCCCCGGGCAAGGTCCTTCAGGTGATTTCATTTTGCTATTTCATGATTGCATTGAAGAAAGAATAAGACAGGAGATCTAAATTGCTTGGGAAAGTCCAAACGAGATAAAAACATAAGGTAAAGACAGAAAAAGGCAGATTTCCTCCCTTGGTTTTAAGCAGCTTGAACGCAGAACAGAAAGGGGAGCACAGACCCCAGAAGAATGGGAGTTCCCTTCCCCTTCCTGCCACCAGCAGGTAAAGGAATGTGTGAGGGGTCAGGGTGCTCCCTCACCTGTCCCTCCAGGGCCACATCCTCAGCCTTGGGAGCCTCCTCACACTGCACTGCTCCTAGGGCTGAACCCCACCTGCTTCCTCTTTACCCCCGAACCCCCTGGGCTGGAAGGACCTGGAGGAGTTGTAGGCTTTCACTGCGGCACGTGAAGCTGGACCTCATCACCCACCAAGGACAGTGGCACAGACCCAGAAGCCAGAACAGACTGAAGACCCCAAGCAACAGGGAGCTCAGCAGGGGAGCAAGTGAACCATCATGGCCCCAATGCCAGCTCAGTACTCATCACACACAAACACGCATGCTCTCAACACATGGAAGCACGTCAAAGGCTTCATTCTGACAAGGCTACAAAGGACACTGCCTAAAACCACTAAGTCATAACCTGTGCTCATTCAAATGGTACCTTTGCAGCCTTCGCTTTAAAAATAACTCTTTTAAAAATTGGGGTGACCCTGATCAGCAAGGCTCAGTGGTTTCATGTTGACCTATGAATCAGGAGGTCACAGTGCAATTCCAGGTCAGGGCACATGCCCGGGTGGCAGGCTTCATCCCTAGTAGGGGGCGTGCAGGAGGCAGCCGATCAATGATTCTCATCACTGACGCTTCTCTCTCTGTCCCTCTTCCTCTCTGAAATCAATAAAAATACATATTTCGAGAAAATTGTGGTGAAATACACTGACTGGCCAGATTATTATGAGCACCCCATCAGTACAATGAAGTGAATTAGTTATACAAATCCTATCTAATAAAAGACAAAAAGGGTAATTAACTGTACCTCCACTACGCTTCCCATTGTCTAATCAGGGTGATATGCAAATTAACTGCCAACATAGATGGCAGTTAATTTGCATACATAGGCACAATGATGGGAGGCGAAAGGGGAAGGATGGAAGAAGCCACCTGCCTCTGACGGTGATCAGAAACCCAGGCGGCAGGCAAGAGCCAGGTGGCAGGGCAAAGGCGGAGAACCTGGGCCGCCTTTGCCCTGCGCAAACTATGCAGCTGGGAGAGGGGCACCAGGCCGCTGGGAGCAGGGCGGTAACTTCCTGGGGTGGGCGTCAGGCAGCCGGGACCAGGGTGCAAACTATGCAGCCAGGAGAGGGGCACCAGGCCACTGGGAACAGGGCGGGAACTTCCCGGGGTGGGCGTCAGGCAGCCGGGAGTGGGGCCAGAACTTTTGCCCCATAGCTGCTTGCTCATTCACTTACTCATTATTCACTCACTCACTTAGCAAACCCTCTCAGGTCCCTGGCACCAGGCCAGGCACTGAAGTTGAAACAGGGTAAGACAGAGCTATGTCCTCAAGATGTTAGTAATTCAGTAGGGCGAAGCAGGCACATGAAGGAGGCAGTTGTACGCACAGACGCACTGTACTGGATTCGGTGAGGGCTGTAACTAGCGCCGACTTTGTTCTCTTGATAAAATGGGGCCTCGGGAGCCAGGCCGCCCCAAGCCTGTAGGCCTGTGCCTAGGCCAGGAGTGGCCGGGGTCCCGGAACATGACAGAGAGTGCAGGTCAGGCTGAGGGGTCTGGCCCCACCCCTAACTCCCCACCCCCGAGTGCACAAATTTTGGGGCACCGGGATACTAGTAATAATAATAAAACCTTAAGAGTATTTGCTTAGGAAGTTTTCAATACTCAGTATTTTTGGAAGTGTCAATGAAGTACTGATGAGGTGGTCATAATAATCTGGCCACTCAGTGTATATACAACACAGAGTTCACCATTTTAACCATTTTCCAGCGTACATTTCTGTGGCATTTGATACATTCCCACTGACCTGCACTCACCACTGCCCACCACCTGACTCAATACCTTACGCCAAGGCGCTGCACTCCTGGGAAGTAAGGGTGAGGGACTTCCAAGGGCAGCAGCGGAGCTGGTGACGTCTCTTTGCCCTAAAGGCCTGTACCCCACAGGCTCTCGTGATGAAACAACCATTTATGGGAAAACAACAATGGTTCTCTCCTGGGTGCTACACTCATGAGCACCCCCAGAGCCAGAGGAATGAGTGTCTTTAATAGACAAGGGCGGGAGGACAGCCATCCTATGCTGGCGCCCTGTGGGCCAGGCCAGCATAGAGCTTCATTGTCTCCTCTCATGAGACACGCACAGCAATCCTGTGAGGGAGCTTCATTGCCCCCATTTTGCAGATAAGAAAACTGAGTTTTAAAAGAGGCCGCTTGGACAGCAGGTGGAGGAATGAGGACTCAAAGCCGAGTCTAAAGAGTCCACCACACCATCCACGCAAAAGTTCCTTCACACTTTGTTCCTGGGCTGCCAGCTAAGCACTAGGCGTGGGAACACCAAGATGTCCCGGGCACTGTCCTACAAGGGCTCACAAACTACATGGAGTGTCCACATCAGGGGGGCTTTCCAACCCCACCAGCCACCCTGGTCTATGACAAACATTTGGTCTGAGAGGGTCCCTGCCACAGAAACCACTCATGTACTCCACCAGGGGGCAGTATCCTGCCCATGACCCTGAACTCCCAGAGCAGAGATTCCCGTTTTGCCCACCCCTGGATAGCCAGGACACCCAACCACAGAAAGAACTAACTTCTCACCCAGATTCACAGTTCAATGAACTGACTAGGTTTGAAGCTGATGGGATCCCTTGAAGAGAAGAAATATCCAGCTGCTTTCAACAGCCTCTCCATGATGCTTAGGAATGTTGGTCAGAATTGGAAAACGCAGCCCCTCCCCAAACCAGCCCAAGGCCCTCCTGTGCTCTGCAGAGCTCTAAGAACACTTTTCCCTGCACTCTCAGGTGCACGCCTGCTGGTGTGGAGCACAGGACCTGGCTTCCTGTTTGCTGGGCGCCCAGGCTCCCTGTTGCATCACCTGCCACTCCACCCACCTTCCCCTGGCCAACTGCACACCTTGTCTGGGTGCTAGGAGTGTCCCAAACATGAGAGGGAGAAGGAGAGGCCCGAGAAGCAGACAGTTAGCAACCCCTGCCCAGGGAGACAGAGAGCGGACTCCACCCATCTGCCCGTTTATGACAGGAACGGAGGAAATCATGCCCAGGCTACTATTACAATGGAGGTCAGTGACTACTGGGGAAGGCTCCTGCCATTCAGAGCTTTCAATCCCCCACGGACGGATCTAAGACATACTCTGGGGGTCAGCGTGCTGTCATCTGGCAGTTCCTGGGACTGTCCACATGGGAGCTGAGAAAACTGGCAACACTAACTTTGTAGTTCATGTCTTGACTTCAAGGCTGCCAGATCATTCATGTTCTTCTTGGGGAAAATGGCAATGGAACAGTTCCAAATGGCCCTTGAATAAAACCCTATTGACTTGGGTGAGGATGGGCTGACCCAGGAGAATCAGAGCCAAGGGCTCAGCTCCCTGGATGAGGGAGAAGCTGCAGCCAGGCTGGCTCCCAGGCTCCAGGGGCTGCTGCCTACCTTCTCACAGCTGCTCCACCCCCTAGCTCAGGTTGTTGGGTTGGTTCATCCTCTGGACCTGTGAAACCTCAAGGGCCATGTTCTCCCCCAGCAGCTCCTCTAGGTACTTCTGGGAGGTGTCCATGGTCCTAGTTCAGGAAGAGGGGAGGGGTGAGGCTGTGCCTCGGGGCACCCTCTGGGCAGGCCCCGTCCCCATACATTTACCCTTATTCCCCCAGGATGAAGACCCCCCATGCACTGCTCACTTCCAAAAACATAGCTGCACAGAAGAGACTCCAACACAGGGCCCAGCTGGGAGACCTACAGCCAGTAAAGGACATGCTGACCCACTGACCTAGGACGTGATGAGGACTCTGAGTGGTGTTTCAGCAAAGTGACCCACAGCACAGGGCTGTAAAGTAAGTGATATGATGCCAGGCAGCTCTCTGGCCCCTCAGCAGGTTTAACTGTCTCAGAAAGCCCGTATGGACTCCCAAATCTCAGCTCAACTCACACCATAAACACCAGCAGAGACACTTTTTTCAACAGACATCCATCTACATTCCACCTCGGAGAAAAGCAACAGTCAGGCCTATCCATTTTCTAATATAAATATACTAGAGGCCCGGTGCACAAAAATTTGTGCACTGGGGGGGAGAGGGGGCCCCTCAGCCCGGCCTGTGCCCTCTTGCAGTCTGGGACCCCTCAGGAGATAATGACCTGCTGGCTTAGGCCCGCTCCCGGGTGGCAGAGGGCAGGCCCAATCCCTAGGTGCAGCCCCTGGTCGGGCTCAGAACAGGGCCGATTGGGGAGTTGGGGCGCCACTCCCTGTCATGCACAGAGCAGGGCGGATTGGGAGGTTTCGATGCCACCCCTAGTCACGCTCAGGGTAGGGCCGATTGGGGGTTTGGGGCACCACCCCCTGTCACACTCAAGGCAGGGTCAATAGGGAGGTTGCGGTGCCACCCCCTGTCACGCGCAGAGCAGGGCCAATCAGGGGATTGGGGCGCTGCCCCCTGTCACGCACAGAGCAGGGCCGATCAGGGGGTTGGGGAGCTCCCCCCTGTCACGCACAGAGCAGGGCCCATCAGGGGGTTGAGGCGCTCCCCCCTGTCACAGAACAGGGCCGATAGGGGAGTTGGGGCACCGCCCTCTGTCACCCACAGAGCAGGGCGGATCAGGGGGTTGGGGTGCCACACTCTGTCACACACAGAGCCGCAGGGCAATCAGGGGGTTGGGGGCTGATCCGGGGGTTGGGGTGCCTTCCCCTGTCACGAACAGAGCAGGGCGGATAGGGAGGTTGTGGCCCCGCCCCCTGTCACACACAGAGCCGCAGGGCGATCAGGGGGTTTTGTCGCTGCCCCCTGTCACCCTGATCCCGGTGCTGGGAGGCCTCACGGCTCCGCTGATCCCGGTGCTGGGAGGCATATTACCCTTTTACTATATAGGATAGAGGCCTGGTGCACGGGTGGGGGCTGGCTGGTTTGCCCTGAAGGGTGTCCTGGATCAGGGTGGGGGTCCCCACTGGGGTGCCTTGCCAGCCTGGATGAGGGGATGATGGCTGTTTGCATCTGGTCACACCCCCTTCAGGGTGGGGGTCCCCACTGGGGTGCCTGGCCAGTCTGGGTGAGGGGCTGAGGGCCGTTTTCAGGCTGGCGGGTGACTGAAGCTCCCAACCTGTCCTTTTTTCCTTTTTTTTAAAATTCTGGGCCAGCTTTAGCTCTGAGGCTCGGCTCCAGCTATGAGGCCTCCGCTGCTGAAAGCAGGTTTCTGGCCTTTGTTTACCTTCTGTATTTGAAACAATGTTGCGGTCCGGCTGGCTGAAGCCTGGCTGACTAAAGCAGGTTTCTGGGGGTTTGTTTAGCTTCTATATTTGTTACAGTGTTTCTTAGAGTTGTAGCTCAGAGGCCGGCAAGGCAGGCGGGGAAGCTTGGCTTCCTCCATCACTGAAGCAAGCAAGCCTCATGTTCCGCTTCAAGCTGCCTGGCTGATGGCCGCCATCTTGGCTGGCAGTTAATTTGCATATCTCCCTGATTAGCCAATGGGAAGGGTAGCGGCCGTACGGCTAATTACCATGTTTCTCTTTTATTAGATAGGATATATATACTAGTAGCCCGGTGCATGAAATTCGTGCACTGGGGTAGGGGGGAAAAGGGGCCCCTCAGTCTGGCCTTCACCCTCTCCAATCTGAGACCCCTCAGGGAATGTCCAACTGTCTGTTTGTGCCCACACTTTTAACAGATAACAGCTCCATTGTTGTTTGTTTCTTATGCTTAAAACCATTGGAATTAGTAGGTATTCAAAGTGTGTATACATTTTTGGGGGACACCCTGTATATCTCTAGTCAGCGGTGAAAGAAACCAACAGCAGATTTGGAACCCCCAGACAGGGAACCTCTCTCACTCTCCACATGTCTCCCCACTTCACTTTCCACCTTCGTGGGCAGCAGGAGAATCAACGTTTTCTCTCAATTCGGAAAAGCACGTCCTGTCACCCGCTGCCCGGCAGGAGTGCGCTAGGCCCCAAGCAAGCAAGGCTCAGTCAGGGCAGCCTTCACTCATGGGTGCTGGCACCCAAAGTGCACATTCCTCCTGTACAGTCGCCCCGACTATCTCACTGTATCACTGAGAGGACGGAATTCCTCTTCGCCTCTGGGTTCTTGATCTTGAATGCTGACCGAAGGCACCTCAGCGAGGGCCGCTCGCACCCACCAGGGGTGTCTGTCTGTACCTGCTCCTGCCTCAGCACCTGCATTAACCCCCCAGAGGTGATCTCGTAGCTGCACTGGCCTCTGTGGGAACAGGGCATCACCATTCCGCCCTCTCACTGTCATCTCACAGGTGCCCACCCTCAGCACCCAGAACACCCAGACACTCTCCAAAGGACGTGAGCGCATCAGAGAGGAATTGTGCATATCCTGTGGGGTTGTTAGGCATGTCGGGTTGATGGAAGTGCGGTGGAGAGGCGGGGGGGAACTTGTGCATGCCTTGGTTTGCAACTGTTGCAGATGCGGGTGGGTGACAGTGTTCTGGGGGGTGTTCGCACACCAGGGGGGTTGTGCACACCGGAGGCCTCTGGCTTTGCAGATCCGCAAACTCCCGTGGTGCGGCCAGGAGGACATCAGTCTGGCCCGCCATGGTGGCTGTCCTGTGATCCTGCACCTTCTGGGCCAGGAGGTGGATCTTGCGCAGCCACTCCTGGGCGCTGATGGCCTGCAGGCACTACTTCAGCTCAGCCTTCAGGCTCTGCTTGGCGTGCTCACAGCTGTCACCACCGCCATGTGGGGAGAACAGGCCACCCTCCGCTGGCCTGCCTCCCCTGTCCAGAGGCTCTCTGCGCTGCTCACCTGCCCAGAGTGACTGGAGCTGGGCGAAAGCCAGGCGTCCTGCCCTGCCCAACCCCGGCCGATCCGCCCCTATGCGTTCTTCCGCCCCACCGGGAAGTGTCACGGATCCAGGTCCCGGGACCGCAGACAGCCTCAAACGCTGCTGCCTGCCCGGCAGGGTCACAGGTCCGGGTCCCGGGACCGCGGACAGCCTCAAGCGCTCCCCCCCGCCCGCCAGGTCACGGATACGGGTCCCAGACTGCCGACAGCCTCAAGCACTGACCCCACCCAGCAGGGTCACAGATCTGGGTCCCGGACCACGGACAGCCTTGCCCGCTGCCACCCGCCTTCAGTATGCAAATTAGTCACCATCTTGTTGCTTCATGGTGAGGGTCCCAATGGGTTGCCTGGCCAGCCTGGATGAGGGGATGATGGCTATTTGCAGCTGGTCACACCCCCTTCAGGGTGGGGGTCCCCACTGGGGTGCCTGGCCAGTCTGGGTGAGGGGCTGAGGGCCGTTTTCAGGCTGGTGGGTGACTGAAGCTCCCAGCCTCTCCTTTTTTTCTTTCTTTCTTTTTTATTCTGGGATTTATTTACCTTCTATGGCTGTCACTGGAGCTGAGAGCTGGCTTTAGCTCTGAGGCTCGGCTCTAGCTCTGAAACCTCAGCTGCTGTAAGCAGGGATCTGGGTTTCTTTGGGTTCTATAATTGAAACACTGTTGCGATCCTGCTGGCTGAAGCCCGGCTGGCTGAAAGCAGGTTTCTGGAGCCTGTTTAGCTTCTATATTTGCAACATAGTTGCTTAGAGTGCAGCTCAGCAGCCGGCAGCGGCAGGCGGGGAACCTTGGCTTCCTCCATCACTGGAGCAAGCAAGCCTCCTGTTTGCTTCAGCTGCCTGGCTGCCGGCTGCCATCTTGGTTGGCAGTTAACTTGCATATTGCCCTGATTAGCCAATGGGAAGCGTGTCAGAGGTACGGTTAATTACAATGTTTGTCTATTATTAGATAGGATATCAGAGTTGAAGGGAGAGGGAGAGATAGAAACATCAATGAGAAAGAATCATGAATTCGCTGCCTCCCACAGGCCACCCCTGGGGATGGAGCCCACAACCTGGCATCAGCACTGGCTGGGCAGGCCCTGTCTGTTTTGAGGGCTTTAAGTGGTGCCCACTCAAGCCACTGAGCTAAGCAAGTGACTCTTTGTCATCAGCAGGTCACTGTATTGGCAGAATCACCAACCCAGGAGCAGAAAATTAGAGAAGAACACAACATAAACCAAAAACTGCCCTTGCCGAAACCAGTTTGGCTCAGTGGATAGAGCATCAGCCTGCGGACTGAAAGGTCCCAGGTTCGATTCCGGTCAAAGGCATGTACCTGGGTTGCAGGCACATCCCCAGTAGGGGATGTGCAGGAGGCAGCTGATCGATGTTTCTCTCTCATCGATGTTTCTAACTCTCTATCTCTCTCCCTTCCTCTCTGTGGAAAATCAATAAAATATATATATATATATATTTTTTAAAAAACCTGCCCCAATCTTGTACAGGTGGTGTGACAGTGTCTGATAGTATAGTCTCGCCTGGTGGGAGGAGTGCACCTGCTGACAGGTATGGGACTTGGCTGAGCCCATTTCCTTAACAAGGAAGGGGTGCGGCTAAGAGTCTGTACTGGGTTTGAGAGCTGAGTCTAGGCCTCTCAGTTCCACAGTCGCTCCACTGATATGGGTCCTGGAAATAAATGGCTATTTGGATGAGCTTTTGTTCAACACACAGTTCCTATATGATTATAAATGAAAAGTAACCACTTAGCCCTGGCCAGTTTTGCTCAGTGGATAGAGCATTGGCCTGCAGACTCAACAGTCCCAGGTTCGATTCCACTCAAGGGTATGTACCTTGGTTGCGGGCACATCCCCAATAGGGGATGTGCAGGAGGCAGCTGATTGATGTTTCTGGCTCTCTATCCCTCTTCCTTCCTCTCTGTAAAAAAACAATGAAATATATTTTTTAAAAATTAACCACTTAATTCTACTATTGTCTACATTTCTAAATTTTTTTCCCCATCAGCCTAATTACAGAAATTTGATTCATTCCTTCTAGGTAACAACACATTCATTTTATTTAGTGAAGACTCACCTAGAGAGCTCATGTCAGGAATTCTTCTCCCCATCGACTGTGGATAGTTCATACATTAGAACACCTGAACTCCACCAGTCAACTGCCTAAAAAAAAACCAAACAATTTGATAGAACATTAACTATTGTGCAATCTATAAGAAAAATGAACAAAGTAAAGCTGTATATTTGGAAAATACTTTATTTTATTTAAAAAATATTTTTATTGACTTCAGAGGGGAAAGGAGAGGAAGAGATAGAAACATTGATGATGAAAGAGAATCACTGATTAACTACATCTTCCATGTCCCCCTACCCCACTGGGAATTGAATGTGCAAACTAGGCATGTGCCCTGAAAGGGAATTAAACCATGACCTCCTGGTTCATAGGTCAGTGCTCAACCACTGAGCCACGCCAGCTGGGTCACCTAAACTTTTAAGGGTCCCCACCCGACCTGCAACCAGAGCAGCAATGAGCAGCAGCAGCTCATCCCAGGCTGAGCCCATGAACCTGCACTGAAGGCCACCTTTTCTCTGATTGTCCAGTGAGCTAACCGCAGCCCCACTTTGGCTCCCTTATTTCCCACAATGTTCCTAGAGCCATAGGAGCCCTGCTCTGCTGTTGCTTGTTCTATTCTGATACCTACCTGTTTTCACTATCCCCAGCTTCAATAAACGTATTCTCAAAATCTTCTGAACTCATGCTGTGAAATTTTTTCTGCATGAAGTAAAAAATCAAACACTACAGGGCAACCTGAGGCCTACCGCCTCTAGGTTGTTTCCTGTTCTCACGGTTATGCCTGGGACATCTTCTATAAAGACAGACCAAGGCATGGTTTTGCTTACATGGTTTGGGAGAAAACGTGATGGCCCACACTCACTTTGGTGTTTTTGAGTCAATTCAATCTTTTTTTCTTTTTCTTTTTTAAAACATCCATGAGCCTTAACTGGGTTGGCTCAGTGGATAGAGCATTAGCCTGCGGACTGAAGGGTCCCGGGTTCAATTCCTGTGGAGGGTACATGCCCTGGTTGTGGGCTCCATTCCCAGTAGGGTGTGTGAGGGAGGGATCCGATTTAATGATTTTCTCTAATCAAGGATGTTTCTATCTCCCTCACCCTTCCTCTCTGAAATCAATAAAAAATATACTTTAAAAAAATCCATGTGAGAGAGACACATTAACTGATTGACTCCCACAGTCACGCTAACCAGGGCCTGGGATCTAGCCTGCAACCCACATACGTGCCTTTGACCAGAATCAAACTCAGGACCCTTTGGTCCACAGGCTGGTGCTCTATCCACTGAGCCAAACTAGCTAGGGTGAGTCAATTCAATCTTAACACTATTCCTTTTAAAATGAAATGTTTTTAATGGTTTCTTAGAGAGGGAGAGGGAGAAACATCAAAGATGAGAATCATTGATCAGCTGCCTCCTACATGCCCCCCTACATGCCCCCCTACTGGGATCCATCCCCCAAACTGGGCATGTGCCCTATAAGGAATGGAACTAGTGATCTCTTACTTCATGGGTCCAAACCCATTCATTGAGCCACACCTGCTGGGTGCAGTATTGTTTTTAATTTTTGAATCAATTACAGATGTACACCATGTTCCCTCTGCCCATTCCCCCTTTGCCTTCCTCTATCCTGCCCCCATTGCTTGTAGGACCTCACCACATTATTGTCTGTGTCCATGGGCTATGCCTATATGTATATAACTTTTTAAAAATATTTTTTTATTGATTTCAGAGAGTAAGGGAGAGGGAGAGAGATAGAAACATCAATGATGACAGAGAGTCACGGATTGGCTCCCCCTGCATACCTCCTACTGGGTATCAAGCCTGCAATCCAGGCATGTGCCCCCAACCAGAATTGAAAGCAGGACCCTTCAGTCCACAGGCTGATGCTCTATCCACTGATCCAAACCAGCCAGGACTTAAATGTGTGTGTGTGTGTGTGTGTGTGTGTGTGTATATATATATATATATATAAAATTAGAGGCCTGGTGCATGAATTCGTGCATGGTTGGGATCCTTTGGCCTGGCCGAAAATCAGGGCCAAAGAGGGCCATCTCACCTAGTCCAGGGGGAGGGACCATGGGAGGTTGTCTAGCCACAGGAGGTTGGGTGTGGGAGCGTACTGAACCCCAGGGGCAGCTCCTATGTTTAGCTTTTGTCTCCTGTGGTGAGTGTGTGTCATAGCGACCGGTTGACCAGTCATTTCATTTGGTCCACTGGGAATAATGGT
>NW_005872007.1:88961-97656 GCF_000147115.1 Myotis lucifugus
TATATATATACTGTATATACATATATATAAATATATATTGATTTTAGACAGAGGAATGAAGAAATAGAGATAGAAACATTAATAATGAGAGAGGCCCTAACCGGTTTGGCTCAGTGGATAGAGCGTCAGCCTGCAGACTGAAGTGTCCCAGGTTCGATTCCGGTCAAGGGCATGTACCTTGGTTGCAGGCACATTCCCAGTGGGTGTGTGCAGGAGGCAGCTGATCGATGTTTCTCTCTCATAGATGTTTCTGGCTCTCTATCCCTCTCCCTTCCTCTCTGTAAAAAATCAATAAAATATATTAAAAAAAATGAGAGAGAATCACTGATTAGCTGCCTCCTGCAAGTCCCCGCCCACACTGGGAATTAAACCGCAATGCACGTATGTGCCATGCCCAGAAATATAACTGTGACCTGCTCGTACATAAGTTGATGCTCAACCACTCAGCCCCACCATCTGGGCTATCTTCTTTTGAAATATTTTTCAAATATGTATTTTTTATTGTTGATGGTATTACAGATGTCTCCCATTTCCCCTGTGTATATGTTTTTGGGGGGATCTTTTCCAGTTCTCCCCACCCCTCCTCTGGGAGATCTGTCAGTCTGTCCCAGTTAACCAGGCCTCTCGTCCCATCTTCTCCTTCCCCAGAACCACTGGCAGGACTACAACACCTTGTTGCTCATGTTCCCAGGCTGGAAAGCTAGCCCTCTCCTGGGCCGTTTAGAAAACTACACTACCCAGAAAGCAATGCGTCTACGAAGGGCATTTTGGTGCCAGCGCATCCGGTTGGGGCGGGACTTCCGGAGTCCTCTTCCTGGCTGACATTTTGACTTCTTCAAGCTGTCCAGTGGTTCAAGGGCTTCTGCGCGCCAATCCGTGAAGGAGGAGACGTGGGAGGCCCCATCCGGCTGTGCAGGGTGTGTCTGAGCCTGTTGAGCCGCAGCCTTCGGGATTGGGGCGTCCGTGCCTTCCCGACTCCTCTCCGCTCACACAGTTTGACTCAGCGTCACCCCATTGAACCCTCCAGCCTCTGTTCCCGCCGCCGCTCGGGTCCCGCAGCCCAGGGCGCAGCGTCCAGCACAGTGAGTCCTCGTGAGGGACCCGGGGTGAGAGGGGGAGGAGGGCGACGGGCTGCGGGGTCGCCGGGTGAGGCCGTGGGGGCACTGAGCCGGGAGGTGGGGACACCCAGGCCTGGTTTGTGTCTAAAGGCGACAGAGAGGACGAGAGGCGGTTCCCGGGAGGAGTTTTACTTTCATGCTCTGGGCGACGCGGCTGCGGGTGGTTGTGAACAGCAGAGGGATGAGGCTGAGATGCGGGTCTAAACGTTCCCCAAACGCCCAGAGGAGGAGCCGCCTCCAGGAGAGAGGGCGGGAGGAGGGGCTGTGAACACAGCGACCCAGCAGGAGGCGCCCTGAGGACCAGCCCTGAGGGAGGCGGCATCTCCGAGGCGCTGGACCTCGGGCCTGAGCCCCTGGGTCCTGGGGTGGGTGCCAGGGCCTCAGCAGACCTTTAGTTCTGCAGGTGAGAGCCGCTGAGGGGACTGGGCTGTGGGGCTATGTCAGGGCCTCACACTATCGTGGCCTCTGAGATAGTGGGGTCCTGGGGCTGTCCAGCCCCTCTTCTCGGGGGACCTTGGACCTGGGGACCTTGAAGAGACACCGAGCCCAGAACCCTAAGTCCAGGTCAAGGGTCATATGAGTGGCACCTGATTTTGGCAGCCAGTGGAATTGTGTGTGACAGGTCCTTCCATGTATGGGTTCCAGAATGTTCAAAGGCTTGGAGTGAAGACTAAGCTGATTCAGGGACGAGCAGGGGCCCATTTTTTAAAAAGTAAGAACTGGAAACAGGGACAGGAATCAAGTCCAGAGGAGCTCTGTGACCACTTGGATTTCTGTTCTGCTTGTAATGGGGTCATTGGGGTAATTGGAGCAGTAGAGCAGGTGATCTGACCCAGGTCTCATTAGACTCCCTGTGACTGCAGCACGATGCACAATATGGGTGTGAGGACGGTGGTAGAAAGCCGAGGATGGAAGCTGCTGTGATAGTGTTGGTGAGCGTGATGGTAACTGGAGCACAATGCTGGTTGTGGGTGTGGAAGAAGCAGTTTCATTATGGGTCAGGGTTTTAGGTGTGGCCACGAGGATTTTCTAATTTTGAGGATTGGAGAGAGAGGTAAGAGAGGGGTAAAGGTTTGGATTTAGTACCTCATGGTATGAAAGTACCATCAACTGAGATGGAGAAATTCATAGTGGGAAAAGTAATATTCATGAAGAACATAAAATCTTTTATTTTTTGCATTTTACGGTATGAGATAGTTCAGAGGCCAGTTCATGACCATCTGGAACTCTGAGAAGTAGTTCAAGATGAAGACTACCTAAAAAATAGTAAAAGAGTATGGACCAGGGAGGAGTTATAGATCACCTTTTTCTTTTTATTGGAGGTGGACGAGTAATTCAAAAAAGGTGAGACGTGGCTGTTGCATATTTGCTTCTTTTATTAATTGATTTCAGAGAGGAAGGGAGAGAGAGAGAGAGAGATAGAAACATCAATAATGAGAGAGAATCACCAAAGAGCTGCCTCCTGCACAACCCCCCCCCCCCCCACTAGGGGATCAAGCCCACAACCCGGAGATGTGCCCCCTGGCCGGAACCGAACCTGCAACCCTTTAGTCTGCAGGCCAATGCTCTATCCACAGAGCCAAACAGCCAGGGCTATATTTACTTCTTAAACACTCACCAGAATTTCTTGTGATCTTTCTGTGACTTGGTGTGTTGCATCCAGTTTGGTAGATTTGCTTCTGGGCAGGAGTGGGCATCTGTGAGACTCACTGGGCATGGGGTAGAGGAACATAGGCAGTGGGACTTGATTACTGAAGGCTGTGAGTGGAGAAGGGACATCAAGTGCAGCACCAGTAGAGTTGGGCTCTGAATAACTGAGATCTGGTGTGGTTCTCAATAGGTGAGGCTGAAGGAAAAAACAATTTGGGAGGGAGGCCTTGATAGCAGAACTGAAGGCTGTGTCTTGGGTGTGGGCATTCAGAGTCAGGGTAGTACTTGGTACTGTTTCAACTTGCCATGCATTCTCTGGAACACACATGGTGAGTAATGACTAAGACGAAGGAGATGTCTATGGGAGCTGGGGCTACGGGAGTGCAGGTGTGAGAGAGGTGTGGGAGAAGGAGTGATGTGCTCTTGGAGAGGGAGTGTGAATTCCTGGCCACAGATCCCTGATGTTGACATAAGAGGGAACGAAGTTTGAGTCCATTTCTGGTGATAACTGGATGATACAACATGGGAAGTATTAGGGTAATTCCTGAAAAGACGGGTGATGTGGTGCTACATGCCAGGCCCAGAATTTAGGTGTCATATAGGTGCACACCTACCTGTTGTTGTGGGGCTGATACAGTGATCAATAGGAATGTGATAGCATACATCATTGTCACCTGGGCTTGAAAATTTCTGCTGGATTTTGGAAGAGAGAAGGTTAAGAGAGAAATACAGAGGTGGTGAGTTAGAATTTTGAGAAAAGGTGATTAGAAAACAACCCCTCCTCTACATAGCTTATATGTGTTGTCTTCAAAGTTGTGACTCTGGGAATGAAGCTGTATGAGAGAAGTGGGCTAGGAAGAATTATGTGGCACAGGTAGCAAAAGTGTTATCCTCAGCACCCTAGGATTGGAATGGAAAGGGTGACCAGTGATGCCATGTTTTTTGGGGTCTTGGAGGGTGAATCTGTGGGACAGAAAGGATATTGCTACACAAGACCAGTGTCAAAACATTCACATCTCTCTTTACAGCCAACATTTATCTGTAGCTGTTATGGTGACACCCATTGTGTTGACCCTAACTATGAGGCCCCGAGGTCAGGTATAATCAGTCCAGGTGCCTGCCTTTATTGCTGTGGGAAGACACAGTATCAGGAAAAGGAGTGACTTCGGTTGATGCAATGTTTGCTGTTATCTGTGATGTAGGAGTAGGGGGAGCAGATGGATATGGAGAGTGTGCAGTATGACAAAAGTAAAAGCCTAGGACAGAAGCTGATCATGGACTGAACTGTCTCCATTACGAGAGGTTATGAACTTTGAGGACGTGGCCATTGCCTTCTCTCAGGAGGAGTGGGGGCTCCTTGATGAGGCTCAGAGACTTCTGTACTGCGATGTGATGCTGGAAGTTTTTGTACTCATCTCATCTGTAGATGATATCTTCACATTGTCCCAGTGTCATGAGGTGATGTCCTTTCTTCCTTTATTCTCAAAATATAGATTTCTCTCTCCCACAGCCAGACCATGGGTTCTGCTAATTTCCGCCACTGTCTTGTCAAATGTGCTGTGGCTGCTGGTGCTGAGCTGTGTGGAGAGCCCTGACCAATAGACTCCATGAACATCCCTAACACCCATTGCCTCAAAAAGAGCAGAAAGTGTCTGGGAATCAGGACTCTTACAGGCAGCTTAATGGATCCCATCTTCCTCTTCCTCTCCCTGGGAGGATGACAATATGGACATTTATTCCCTTCTTCCCCCTTCCTCTAGGGAAAGATGCTTTATGACAGCCTGTGCCAGGTTTTGTTTTTCACTTACATGAATCATGGGAAATTCTAATAAGACCCTTCTTCAGTTGTTGTTTGTAATATTACGTTAACTGAGTTCTATTGCATGCCAAAATGTTCTGGGGCAGAGCTGGCTGCTCTCTGTTGTCTTCCATTAATACTTGGAATATTTAAGATTTATGCATTGGTAGAGTAGAAGATCAGGGAGAAACCTGATTTCCTCACAGGGTGCACATGCAAGATGGTCTCAGATGAGGTCTGGCCATGCTGGGTTGAAACTGGAGGAAGTTTTGAAATAATTGTGGTGGTCAGATGATACCCAGAACCAGCTAATTTCCAACACGTTTAAGAGAAAGTGCCATGGCTACACACCATTTCTACCTTCTCTTTCCCATAGTTGACACTTTGCTGACTTGCATTTCATCTGTGACCTACTGGTTTGGCTACCTTCACCTTTGTCACCTTTTTTGCATCACCTGTCCCTCTGCACTGCTCCCTCTGCAATATTCTGCTACATAGACCTGCACATGTGTTATGAGGTGCACATGCATGCTTAAGTAGAACTTGAACCCCTGCTACTTGTTTATTGAATTTTACTTGGAATAAGACATAACCAACCTTCTGCACAGCTTGCCCCTGTCATCATTAGACCAGCCCTGCTGAGCACTCTTACCAGAGGACTGAGTTGGAAATGCATTTTCTCTTCCATGTGGTTTTTGCCATGTGTGTGTCATGATTCTGGTGAGGTATTCCCTGTTTTGTTATTTCTTCCTGCATATCATTTATTTTCAGACAGTTGCATGGAACCCATGTATTATGTGCAAAACACTTTAGCAATGGGACTTCCCCTCTCACCACTGTCAACATTCAGTTCCTCCTCAATTTTCTCTTTTCAATTTGTTGGCATAAAACAGATGATAAGGAGGTCTGTCCTAAGCAGAGCATATCTGTACAAGGAGAGTCACAGGTCAGGGCTTCTGATACAGCTCCTGCAACTCAGAGGACCCATCTGTGTAAGTGGTGTGTCTCAGTGTTCAAAGATACTCTGCACTTGACTGAGTCACAGGCAGCATACTTTGAGCAGAAAGCCTTCTTCATTGATGCATGTGTGAGAGATTTCTGTTTCAATGCAAATCCTCACAGCAAAAGAGGAATTCCAGTAGAGAGAAGCTCTTGAAAGAAGGCATGGACAGGGCCTTGTTTGTGACCAGGTGCAGCTTCTACTTACCTTGGGTGCCTTCAAGCAGGAGGGAGGTTGGGAAAGACTTCCCAGCCATGTCAGGGCTTCTCCAGCACCAGGCCCCTCTCAACACTGAGGAGCCACACAGTGGCAGTGAGATTTCCCAGGAATATCTTGGTGGAAAGTCTTCACCATGCTTGTAACTGTGAAAGATTTGGCAGCCAAAACCAGAAAGTTGTTCAGCATCAGGATGCCTCCTCTGGAGAAGTGAAATATGAATGTGACAAATGTGGTAAAGTTTTTAGAGGAATTTTTCACCTCATTCAACATGGAAGAACTCACACTAGAGAAAAGCCCTATGAGTTTAATGATTGTGGGAAATCTTTTAGGAGCAACAATATACTTTTTAACCACAAGAGAGTTCACACTGGAGAAAAGTCCTATCAGTGTAGTGATTGTGGAAAATCCTTCAGGCAAAGGTCTCAACTCACTGGACACCACAGTGTTCACACTGGAGGAAAACCCTATGAGTGATTGTGGGAAATCTTTTAGGAGAAATAATCAGCTCCTTAACCACAAGAGAGTTCACACTGGAGAAAAGCCATATGAGTGTACTGATTGTGGGAAGTCCTTCAGCAGAAGCTGTTACCTGTCTCATCACAAGAAAATGCACATTGGTGAAAAACCTTTTGAATGTAGTGAATGTGGGAAGTTCTTTAGAAAAAAGCCAACCCTCATTCAACACCACAGAGTTCATACTGGAGAAAAGCCGTATGAATGTAGTGATTGTGGAAAGTCCTTTAGACAAAGACATTCGCTAATGGAGCACCACAGAAGTCACACTGGGGAAAAGCCATCTGAATGTAGTAAATGTGGGAAATGTTTTAGCAGAAAACCTAGCCTTGTTAGACATCTGAGCATTCACATTGGAGAGAAGCCTTAAATGTTCAGGGGATGTTTTATCTTTCTCACTCTACAACACTGAAGGAAACATAAATGCATTTACCTGAATATAAACCCCGTTTATGTGAACATATACTGTGCGAAAATTCTTATAAGTTTGAGGTACAAGTGAGGCTTGAAGGAGCTGCATTGAACTTGCTAATTTCTGAAGACTCCTACCTCATTGATGTCACTGTGAGTATTTGTGGCTGAAGTGACCTCCTCTACCATCTGGATCATCTGAACAGTGTGTATCAGTCACAACCCCTGCCTGCTCAGGGAAAATGAATTCTGTGTTCTCACTTGTGCTTAAGTGAATTATGAATACTGTGAGCTCTTGGCAGGATCCTAATTCCTTTCTCTCTGGCTAGGAAATGGACCTGACCTGGGGTTCATCCAGAGCCCCCATTCTCAGCTAAGAAGTGCTACCTCTTTCAGGGACATTGTGGTTCTCATCTTATGCTGTGATGAATTGTTGCAAACTGATTGCTGTACACTGCTCTGGTATATGATGTTTTTGTAATTGTGATTTTGCTTTTGTACCTTTAATTTTGTTGGTTCTCTTCACTGTCTGTGTTCATTTGAAAGGACAATTGTGATCTGTCAGCATGTAGAGTTAACATATATTGTGGGGATGTCAAACATTCTTTGCCTCAGAAAGGATAGCTTAATGACAGAAACTCCTTCTTTGTCCAGTTTTCTTTGCAATACTGTCCAAGGCCTTAAAATAAAGACCATATGACTTTGTGGTTGTATTTTGCAGGTTTGATCCCCAGCCCACCATTTCGGCTGGTGTGGGAGGCATCCAGTCATTGTGTTTCTCTCTCTCTCATCCCCTTCCCACTCTCTCTAAAAAAAGAAAATAAACAAAAAAAATCCACCCTTCTTCACTAAGATGGGCCTCTGCCTGCACAGCCCACCTTCCCTTATTGTTTCCTGCCTTTGCCTGGGATGTTCCCAGGAGCTGGCAGAGAAGAGCCCAAGGCAGGTCCCTGGAGGGGATTGGGGTTCTGTATTTGCCTGAGAGGAGCTGGCAAGGACTCTTCTGTCTCCATCCAGAAGTTTCTTCAGCTTGATGTCCCCATCCCCAGGCCCCTGGATATTATTTATCTGGGAGAATCCCCCTGATGCTTGAACCCAAAATCAGTTCATATTAGGAAAAGTCTGCCTATAGCAAGACCTCATAAACCCATTGGTGTACTTTGAGTCTATTTTTGCATCTTGGGGGTAATTTTTTACTTTGATTTTATTAAATACCAGAGGCCCGGTGCACGAAATTCGTGCACAGGAGCAGGGAGTTCCTCAGCCTGGCCTGCACCCTCTCCAATCCGGGACCCCTCAGGGCTGCTGGCACCTAACTGCTCACCTGCCTGCTGGCCTGATCCCCCTAACTGCTCTCCCCTGCTGGCCTGATTCCTCTAACTGCTCTCCCCTGATGGTCTGATACCCTTAACTGCTCTCCCCTGCCGTCCTCATCCTCTTAACTGCTCTCCCCTGTCTGCCTGATTACCTCTAACCGCCTCTGCCTCAGCCATGGTTTTGTCTGGAAGGACGTCCGGAAGATCGTCTGGAAGATGTTCAGTCTAATTAGCATATTACCTTTTTATTAGTATAGATGCCACCTTGCCTAAAAATGCAGATTGTTAACAGGTTTTCCTATCATGGAAGGAGAGCCCGCAGTAGCATCCTGGGTTCTGACCAGGGCTTATGCACTCGTGCTTTATCTCAGCAGATGAGATTCCTAGAAGACTCTTGGATGTACCTTGAACATTTCTATCGATTTTGCCAAATCATCCTCCAAAAATGTTGAACCACTTTAAACTCCCACCAGCAACTATGCATGTGCCCTCTGTCCTACTTTGATGCCAGTATCATTGATTTCCCCCTAGAAGCTTCCCTCCCTTCAGCCGGGACTGCTTGGCACTTGAGCCAAACTCACTGTTCAGCCCAGGACTTGATTTCCTGAGATAGAATTATGGAGGAGGAAAAATAGTTTTCCTCTGCCCTTCTGAGTTCTTAGCGGAGGCC
>NW_005872007.1:98054-124429 GCF_000147115.1 Myotis lucifugus
AGGAGTTGGGAGGGGAAACCTAGCCGCAGCGGCTGGGAGTGGAAGGGGTAACCCAGCCTGATCGGGTGGGAGTGGGAGGGCAAACCCAGCAGCAGCGGCTGGGAGCTGGAGAGGAAACGCAGCCTGAGCAGCTGGGAGCAGGAGGGGAAGCCTGTCTCAGTGGGTTTTCCTCCCTTCTCTGCTTCATACCAGCTGCAGGAAGCCCTATAGCTCGCAGGAATTTTCCTGCAACAGGCCTCTAGTTGGGACATAAACACTGTTTCCATAGTCATGGGAGACACTGCAGTTAAACTAGATGAAAAGTGCCTCTGCTGGACAAAAATCCAAAATTACCCTGGGGCCTGTGGCTTGTATGATATTTGCGACATTCTGAGAACCCCCATAGCTATTTCCTTTAGCTGAAGTCACTGGCAGAGAAAATAATCTAGTGGTTTTGTGGATTCCCCTGGTCCCTCTATGGTGTTCACCTCAAGGTTATTGCTCAACAGGCAAGACCTCAAATCTAGAGGAAGCATAATGCTGTATTCAGTCCCAGGATGTGTCTTTTATAACCAGTCAGTATTCCTGTTGATTCCAAAGGCAATAGTCTTAACTACTTGCCAACATTTGCTGCCACTGAGGCAAGGGTGTTCCCCCCAGAAAATGAGAACTGACATGCAACGAAGTACACCTTTCTCATGTGTGCTATTTGGTGAGCCCTGACATAGAGATAAAGCTGTGAAGCCATCACATGTGAAATAAACCCACCTGTAACTCATACCCAGGGTGGGGCACTAATGGGCTCACAGATTTAAGTTCAAAAAACACAGAGATTATTCTTTTAAAAATATCTTAGAAAATACTTTTATTCTTTTTTGGGGGGAGGGAGAGTGAAGCAAGGGGAATAGAGATATAAACATAGATCTGCTGAACTCCTTCACATCCCCTACTGGGGATCCATTTGGGGATGTGCGCTGACCTGGAATCAAACCAGAGACCTTTCAGTGAATGGAATAATACCTAACCAGCTGAGGACACTGGATGAGGCAGAGTTTATTCCTGTATTATTGTTATTAATTAATGTATTATTTTCCATAGCAACAACTCTAAACCTACTTTTTGCCTCATCCTATATTTTCCTAATACCCTGTTATCTCTCATTCTGCATTTCTTGGCCCTCCATGCAGTCATGGATTTTTCTTTTTTCTTTTTTTTTTCTTTTTTACAATAGAATCATTCATATTGTTCATAATTTTATAGGCACTATTTGATGTGTTCTCTTTTACAAATTCTGGTTTCCTCCATGCTATGCTGTTATTTTGAGATTCAACACAAATGCTTATGAGAAAAATTTATTTAATTCTGAATAGTACTGTGTTCTGTTAATAATCACTTTATTGATCTGTCTATGTTTTTTCTTATTTCCTGGTTTTGGGTATTATAAATAGATATTCTGGGACTATTTGCATTCAGTTCTCTATTTAGACATATGTTTTACTTATCAAAATGTTGTGTAGATAGATTAATGTTTTACATTTAAGATATGTGGAACTGTGAGCCAATATGGTCATTCCCTTTGCCTTCCCTCTAACCCACAGTATATAAAAATTCCAGTTTTTCTGCTACCCTGCCAGGACATACAATGGTTAACCTTTTCAAACAGTAACCCTGGGAAATGCATATATTGGTAACTCACTTTCGTTGTAATTCCATCTACCTAAGAATTTTTTAAGGTGAACATTTTTTCATACATTTTTTTGCACTGTCTTTATCTGCTTTGTTAAAATGTCTGCTGATAATCCTTTTCAAATTGTTTAAATAAATTGATTATTTTAACTGAAAGAGGACTGTGAGGATGTAAGACATATGCTTAAATTTCCCTCATTCCTCAGTGACTCAAGTGCCTCTTTGCCTTATGGAATCATCGGTTTTGAATCCGGGAAGGAAAATTGTTTTACTCAGTTTTAATGCTATGTACAACTGAAGTCAACTCATACCATATGCTTATACATTTAATCTGCATTGTTAACGTTCAGAGCCACTCTTATTTAAGTTTAAGCATTCAGTAATATATTAAATGATATGGAGGTTTATATTATTTGTCTATATCCTGGTTAAATACTCTCATCGTGGTCAGTTTTAAAATGCCAAAATGATAGCACTGATAATGGACATGATATGATATTTCAGTAGCACATCATTGTATTTTATTCCCAACACATTGATACAGTAGCAAAAAATATGCTTCTGAACTTTCCTAATAACACAGTAAAATTATTGGGATCCCCAAGTTTTAAACCTTTCTTAAAATTTGATTTAAGTATAATTGATTTAAATCATACATTCAAAAAATACTTCAATTGATTTTAGGGAAGAACAGGGAGGAAGAGAGAGAAACATCAATGATGAGAGAGAATCACTGGTAGGCTGCATCCTGTACCTCCATTCTCCCTGGGAAATGAGCCTGCAATCCATTTATGTGCCCTGACCATGGATAGAACCATGGCCTTCTGGTTCATAGGTCAATGATCAACCAATGAGACACACCAGCTGGGCTAGAGTATTTTAAAATTTTTTCAATATATATAATTATTATTATTTTTTAAATATATTTTATTGATTTTTTACAGAGAGGAAGGCAACGGATAGAGAGTTGGAAACGTCGATTGATCAGTTGCCTCCTGCACAACCCCTACTGGGGATGTGCCCCCAACCAACGTACATGCCCTTGACCTGAAACAAACCTGGGACCTTTCAGTCTGTAAGCCTTTGCTCTATCCACTGAGCCAAAAACGGTTAGGGCTGTAATTTTTATTATTGATAGTATTACAGATGTCTCTCATTTCCCCCTGTATACATATTCTTTGGTGGATCTATTCCATACCTGGCCTTCCCCTCCTCTCAGAGATCTATCAGTATGAACCAGTTAAGCAGACCTCCAGTCCTGTCCTCCAGCACCCCCTGGGTCATTGCAAAAACTACATTACCCGGAAAACACTGCGCCAGAGTCAGCCAGGTAAGCAGCATTTTGGTGCTCTCACATCCGGTTAGGGCGGGACTTCCTCCTCCTGGCGGTCATTTTGAACTCTTCTGTGGGTGCACAGACTCAGGTGCTTCAGCGCTTGTTGGCGAGTAGCAGGAGGTGTTGGAGGCAGCGGCCCCGCTGGGCAGTGTGTGTCTGAGGCTTGTTGACCACAAACCGGCGGGATTGGGGCGTCCGTGCCTCCCCGACTCCTCTCCGCTCACACAGTTTGACTCAGCGTCACCCCATTGAACCCTCCAGCCTCTGTTCCCGCCGCCGCTCGGGTCCCGCAGCCCAGGGCGCAGCGTCCAGCACAGTGAGTCCTCGTGGGGCCCCGGGGTATGAGGGGGGGAGGAGGGCGACGGGTGCGGGGCCCCCGGAGAGGCCGTGGGGGGACTGAGCCGGGAGGTGGGGACACCCATGCCTGGTTTGTGTCTAAAGGCGACAGAGAGGACGAAAGGCGGGTCCCGGGAGGAGTTTTACTTTCATGCTCAGGGCGACGGGGCTGTGGGTGGTTGTGAACAACAGAGGGATGAGGCTGAGATGCGGATCTAAACGTTCCCCAAACGCCCAGAGGAGGAGCCGCCTCCAGGAGAGAGGGCGGCAGTGAGGGCGGGAGAAGGGGCTGTGAACACAGCGACCCGGCAGGAGGCGCCCTGAGGACCAGCCCTGAGGGAGGGGCATCTCCGCGTCGCTGGACCTCGGGCCTGAGCCCCTGGGTCCTGGGGTGGGTGCCAGGCCCTCAGCAGCCCTTTAGTTCCCACAGGTTCCTGCAGGTGAGAGCCGCTGAGGGAACTGGGCTGTGGGGGTGTCAGGGCCTCACACTATCGTGGCCTCTGATAGTGGGGTCCTGGGGCTGTCCAGCCCCTCTTCTCGGGGGACCTTGGACCTGGGGACCTTGAAGGGACACCAAGCCCAGAACCCTATGTCAAGGGTCATATGAGTGGCACCTGATTTTGGCAGCCAGTGGAATTGTGTGTGACAGGTCCTTCCATGCATGGGTTCCAGGATATGCAAAGGCTTGAAGTGAAGACTCAGCTGATTCAGGGACCAGCAGGTGTCCATTTTAAAAAAATAGGAACTGGAAACAGGGACAGGAATCAAGTCCAGAGGAGCTTTGTGACCACTTGGGTTTCTGTTCTGCTGGTGATGGGGTCATTGGGGTAATTGGTCAGTAGAGCAGGTTACCTGTCCCAGGTCTCATTAGACTCCCTGTGGCTGCAGCATGATGCACAGTATGGGTGTGAGGACGGTGGTAGAAATGCTAGGACGGAAGCTGCTGTGATAGTGTTGGTGAGTGTGATGGTAACTGGAGCGCAATGGTGGTTGTGGATGTGGAAGAAACAGTTTCATTATGGATCAGGGTTTTAGGTGTGGCCACCTGGATTTTCTAATTTTGAGGATTGGAGAGAGGGGTAAAGGTTTGGATTTAGTACCTGATGGTATGAAAGCACCATCAACTGACATGGAGGAATTCATGGGAAAAGTAATGTTCATGAAGAATATAAAATCCTTTATTTTTTGCTTTTTAGGATATCATATATTTCAGAGGCCAGTTCATGACCATCTGGAACTCTGAGGAGTACTTCCAGATGAAGACTACTTAGAAAAAATATTAAAGTGTATGGATCAGGAATGAGTTGTAGATCACATTTTTTTTTTATTGGAGGTGGAAGAGTAATTCAAAAAAGGTGAGACTGGCTGGTGCATATTTACTTCTATTTTTAATTGATTTCAGAGAGGAAAGGAGAGAGAGATAGAAACATCAATAATGAGAGAATCACCGAACAGCTGCCTCCTGCACGCCCCTCCCCACTGGGGTAATCAAGCCCATAACCTGGGCATGTACCTCCCCACCCCCAGTCGGAACCAAACCTGTAACCCTTTACTCCGCAGGCCAGTGGTCTATCCACAGAGCCAAACCAGCCAGGGCCATATTTAATTCTTAAATGCTCACCAGCATTTCTTGTGATCTTTGTGTGGCCTGGTGTGTTGCATCCAGTTTGGTAGATTTGCTTATAGGCAGGAGTGGGCATCTGTGAGACTCACAGGGCATGGGGTAGAGGACCGTAGGCAGTGGGACTTGATTACTGAAGGCTGTGACTGGAGAAGGGGCATCAAGTGCAGCAGCAGTAGAATTGGGCTCTGAATAACTGAGATCTGATGTGGTTCTCAATAGGTTAGGAGGTTGAAGGCTTTGTCTTTGGGAGGGAGGCCTTCATAGCAGAACTGAAGGCTGTGTCTTGGGTGTGGGCATTCAGAGTCAGAATAGTACTTGATAATGTTTGAACTTGCCACGCAGTCTCTGGAACACACATGCTGATTAATGACTAAGACCAAGGAGATGTCTATGGGAGCTGGGGTACGGGAGTGCAGGTGTGAGAGAGGTGTGGGAGAAGGAGTGATGTGCTCTTGGAGAGGGAGTGTGAATTCATGGCCACAGATCCCTGATATTGACACAGAGGGAATGAAGGTTGAGTCCATTTCTGCTGTTAACTGGATGATACAACATGGGGAATTGTACCGTAATTCCTGAAAAGACGGGTGTTGTGGTGCTATATGCCAGGTCCACAATTCAGGTGTCATATAGGTGCACAGCTGCTTGTTGTTTTGGGGCTGTTATAGTGATCAATAGGAATGCGATAGCAGACATCAGTGTCACCTGGGCTTGAAAATTTCTACTGGATTTTGGAAGAGAGAAGGGTAAGAGAGAAATACATTACAGAGGAGGTGAGTTAGAATGTTGAAAAAAAGGTGATTAGAAAACAGCCCCTCCACTACATAGCTTATATGTGTTGTCTTTGAAGTTGTGACTCTGGGAATGAAGCTGTATGAGAGAAGTGTGATACAAAGAATTATGTGGAACAGGTAGCAAAAAGTGTTGGCCTCAGCACCCTAGGACTGGAATCGAAAGGGTGACGAGTGATGCTTGTTTTTCGGGGTCTTGGAGGCAGAATCTTCGGGACAACAAGGATATTGCTACACAAGACCAGTGTCAAATCAGTCACATGTCTCTTCACGGCCAACATTTATCTGTCCCCTGTATGGTGACACCCATTGCATTGACCCTAAATGCGAGCCCCTGAGGTCAGGTATAATCAATCTGGGCATCTGCTTTATGGCTGTGGGAAGACACAGTATCAGTAGGAATATAAGAAGAGAGTGACTCTGAGGGATGCAGGCCTGCTATTTTCTGTGATGTGGGAGTAGATGAGCAGATGGATATGGAGAGTGGGAAGTATGATAAAAGTAAAAGGCTAGGAGAGAAGCTGATCATGGACTGAACTGTCCCCATTACGACAGGATATGAACTTTGAGGACATGGCCATTGGCTTCTCTCAGGAGGAGTGGGGGCTCCTTGATGAGGCTCAGAGACATATGTACTGCGATGTGATGCTGCAGCCTGCTGTCATGTCGGCCGCCATCTTGGATCTCTCACATTCATTCTTTATATACATGTATGTTTTACTTATCTGTTACAGTGTAAGTGCGCGTTTTACTTTTGAAGATATGCAGAACTGTGATCTAAAATGGTCATTCCCTTTGACTTCCCAGACACACACAATAATGAAAATTCTAGTTGTTTTTTCTTTATTCATGTGAGCTCATGAGATGTTTTATACTTTTAAATTGTAGGCCCAAAATTCAGTATAGTGTTAACTTGTTTTTTTTTAAAACCATTTCCATAAGAAATGTTTATGGTGAGCATTTCTTTATGCATTTATACACCTTGTCTTTATCTCTTTGTTGTAAGACACCACTGCACTCGGATCAGCCGTCTTTATCTATTTGTTAAAAAATCTGGTCAGAAACTTTTGCAGTTTTTAAAATGAAGTTAGGTCTATCCACAGAGCCAAACCAGCCAGGGCCATATTTAATTCTTAAATGCTCACCAGCATTTCTTGTGATCTTTGTGTGGCCTGGTGTGTTGCATCCAGTTTGGTAGATTTGCTCATCTTGTGCAATCTTTTCTAACATGAAATAATGAACTCAAACTCTACAGACCAAGCTGAGGCAGGCCCACTGCAGGATGTTTCCTGTTTCCGAACACAGTTATGCCTGGACATCTTCTATAAAGAGAGACCCAGGCATTATTTTGTTTAGAGCACTTGGGGGAAAACATGATGGCCCTCATTCTCCTCAGTGTTGTTGACTCAAATAGGAGGACTGTTCAGCATCTAAGACATCTGTATTCACTTCACTCATTCCTTAAAGACACAAGTGATTTCTTTGCCATTTGGAACTATACATTTTTTTAAATATATTTTATTGGTTTTTTTACAGAGAGGAAGGGTGAGGGATAGAGAGTTAGAAACATTGATGAGAGAGAAACATCGATCAACTGCTTCCTGCACACCCCCCTACTGGGGATATGCCCGCAACCAAGGTACATGCCCTTGACCGGAATCGAACCTGGGACCCTTGAGTCCGCAGGCTGATGCTCTATCCACTGAGCCAAACTGGTTAGGGCTCGAACTATAATTTTTTAATACTGGAAGCCGAATTGTTTTTTTTTCCCAAATTTTATCTTATGCACAATTTAATGCCCACTTACATGATACACTTTTAAGTTTAGTCTACGTTGCTAATATTCTCCACCATTCACTTTAAGTCAAAGCATTCAATAGTACATTAAGTGAAGTTAAGTATTGTATTATTTGTCAATTTTCCTGGTGTTAAATACTCTCATCATGATCAGTTTTAAACTGACAAAATGATGGGACTGAGCATGGGCCTACTAAGATATTTCAGTAGCAAATCATTCCAACACGCTGATATAGTAGGTACAAATATACTCAAGAACATTCATGTTAAAGTAGTAAAATAATGTGAAGTGGCAACTTTCAAACATTTTAAACTTTGATGTCAGTATAATTGATTTAAAACATACAGTGGGGCCTTGACTTACGAGTGTCCCGACTAACGAGTTTTTTTGAGATATGAGCCATCTCTCTGCTGATTTTTTGCTTTGAGTTGCAAGCTCAAAAAAATTCGGGTTACAAGCCAGCTTCAGATACCCCACCGCTAGTTGGCGAAGGGGTGTGTCTGAGGCTTGATTTGACATACGAGTAATTTGAGTTATGAGCTCTGTCAGGGAACAAATTAAACTCGTAAGTCAAGGCCCCACTGTATATTCAAAAAATATATTTTTATTGATTTCAGAGAAGAAGGGAGGGGGTAGAGAGAGAGAGAGAAACATCAAAGATGAGAGGGAATCAATGATAGACTGCCTCCTGCAAGCACCACAGTATGAATCCACCCACCACCTGAGCAGGTGTCCTGACCAGAAATCCATCAGAGACCTGCAGCGTCATAGGTTAACACTCAACCACTGAACCACACCACCTGGGCTCTCCTAAGATTTTCAGGGATCCCACTCACCTGTAACCAGGGTAGCAGTGAGCAGTGGCAGCTCATCCTGGGCTAACACCCAGGATCTGCACTCAAGGCCTCCTTTTCTCTGAATGCCCAGTGAGCTAACAGCAGCCTCACTTTGGCTCATTTATTTCCCACTATGTTTCTAAAGTGGCAAAGGAGCCACACCTAGTCCCTGTGCTGTTGCTTGTTCTATCATAGGGCCTTCCTTTTTTTATTATCCCCAGCTTTAATTAATGTACTCTCAAAATATTCGGGACTCATCTTGTGAAATCTTTTCTAACATGAAATAATGAACTCAAACTCTACAGACCAAGCTGAGGCAGACCCACTGCAGGATGTTTCCTGTTTCCGAACACAGTTATGCCTGGACATCTTCTATAAAGAGAGACCCAGGCATTATTTTGTTTAGAGCACTTGGGGAAAAACATGATGGCCCTCATTCACCTCGGTGTTGTTGACTCAAATCAATCTATTTTTTTAAAAAATGTATTTTATTGGTTTTTTTACAGAGAGGAAGGAAAGGGATAGAGAGTTAGAAACATCAATGAAAGAGAAACATCTATCTACTGCCTCCTGCACACCCCCCACTGGGGTTGTGCCCGCAACCAAGGTACATGCCCCTGACCGGAATTGAACCCAGGTCCCTTCAGTTCGCAGGCCGACGCTCTATCTACTGAGCCAAACTGGTTACAGTGACTCAAATCAATCTTAACACTATTCGATTTTTTAGGGAGAGGGAGATGGAGAAACATCAATGATGATAGAGAATCATTGATCCGTTGCCTCATGCGTGCCCTTCCGGGAAAGAGTCCCCAACCTGGTCATGTGCCCTGTCCTGGAATCGAACCAGAGATACCTTGGTTCTTGGGTCCACGCCCAACCACTGAGCCATGCCATGTGGGCAAACCATTGTTGTTATTGTTGACTCCATAACAAATAGTCCCAATTTACTCCATCCTCATCCCCCTTTGCTTCCTTTTATCCTGCCCCCACCATTTCTAGGCCCTCACCACATTATTGTCTATGTCCATGGACTATGCATATATGTATATACTTTTAAAAATATATTTTTATTGATTTTAGAAAGAGGAAGGGAGAGGGAGAGATAAATACATCAATGAAGAGAGAGAATCACTGATTTGCTGCCTCCTGCAGGTCCCCACTCCCATCCCCACCCCCACCCAACTGAGAATTGAACCTACAACCCATGTATGTTCCCTGACCAAGAATAGAACCGTGACCTCATGGATCATAGGTCAGTGCTCAACCATTGAGCCCCAGCAGCTGGGCTATATTATTTAAAATAAAATGCCCTGACCGGTTTGGCTCAGTGGATAGAGCGCTGGCCTGCGGACTCAAGGGTCCCCGGTTCGATTCCCGTCAGGGGCATGTGCCTTGGTTGCAGGCACATCCCCAGTTGGGGGTGTGCAGGAGGCAGCTGATTGATGTTTCTCTCTCATCGATGTTCCTGACTCTCTATCCCTCTCCCTTCCTGTCTGTAAAAAATCAATAAAATATATTTTAAAAAAATAAAAAGAATAAAATAAAATAAAATGTATTTTTTATCATTGATAGTATTACAGATGTCTGCCATTTTCGCCTGCACATATATTCCTTGGGGGATCTCTCCCAGTCCTCCCCACAACCCTCTCCTGGGAGATCTGCCTGTCTGTTCCAGCTAACCAGGCCTCTAGTCCCATCTTGTCTTTCCCCAGGGCCACTTGATGAGCCACATCACCTTTATTCACCAATGTCATTGGCTGGGATGCTAGTACTCCCCTTGGCATTTGGGAAAACTACATTACCCAGGAAGAAATGCGCCGACATGGGCGGAGCTACAGAGCACTTTTGGTGTCAGTGAATCTGGTTAGGGCAGAACTTCCACCTTTCTCCTCCAGGCGGGCATTTTGACCTCTTCAGTTTCTTCAAGGACTCACAGGCTTCAGCCCACTGGTCGTGAGGAGGAGGAGGCCTAGGAGGCAGCGTCCTTGCTGTGCGGGGTGTGTCTGAGGCTTGTTGAGCACCAACAGGCCAGGATTGGGAACTCCGTGCCTCCCAAACTCCTCTCTGCTTAAGCTTTATCTCAGCCTGACCCCATTTAACCCTCCAGCCTTGGGGACTGGCACCTCTCAGTTACTGCAGCCCAGGATGCCACATCCAGGACAGTGAGTCGCTCCTGGGTGACACATGATTGATGGGGAAAGAGGGCCACAGGCTGCAATGCCACCTTCTAAGGACACGGTGGTGTGGCTAAGCCTGGAGGATTCGGAAACCCATGCCTGTTGTGGGATAAAGGCAACAAAGAGACGAGGTGTGGTTTTGCAGGAGGAGTTTTACTTTCACTCTCAGAACGCTGGGGCCATAGATGGTTGTGAAAAGAAGAGGGACATTGTCCGAGGCAGGATTCTAACTTTTCCTAACATTGCTCAGAGGAAGGACAGACTAGAAGACAGAGGACAGCAGCTGTGGACAGGAAGGGGAAGTCCTGTAAATGATAAGGGAACTGGCAAGAGTGAGCCCTGAGGACTGAGCCCTGAGATAACACAGGCATCTGGAGGGCACCTGGCCTCTGGGCTGGGCAAGGGTATTGAGCAGTCTGAGCCCATAGATCCTGGTGGTTGCCAGGCTCTCAACAGACCATTTTCTTTCCACAAATTCCGGCAAATACAGAATGAATTAGGTGTACCGGTTCATGAATATTATTTCAGGGCCTCACACTCTTGTGGCCTCTGCGAGAGTGTTGTCCTGAGAAGGAAGCTGTGTGAGAGAAGTGTTGTTTAAAGAACTCTGTGCAACAGCAGTGCAAAGCTATGGTCTCAGCACCTTGCGATTGGGGTCAAGAGGGCGAAGTGTGATGCCATGTATTTGGTGTCTTTGAGAAACAATCTGAGGGTGTTGCCTGACAAGACCAGTATCCAGTCACTCACACTATTGTTATGGCCAGCATCTCTCTTTAACCTATGGTTTGACACACTCTGTTGATAAAATTCAGTGTAGCCTGCATGGAAGGTCCAGAGCTCAGGTATCTTTTATCTGCTCAAATGCCTTTAATATGGTGGGAAGACAAAATGTCAGTAGGAATATAAGAAGACAGTGGCTTTCATGGGATGAAGGCCTGGTATTTTCTCTGATGTGAGGAGTAGACAGAGCAGATGGATGTGGAGGGTCGGGAGCATGACAGACTTACAGTCATAGGAGTGAATCTGATCTTGGGCTGTACTTTCCCCATTATGACAGGATATGAACTATGAGGACGTGGCCATTGTCTTCTCTCAGGAGGAATGGGAGCTCCTTGATGAGGCTCAGAGACTTCTGTACTGCGATGTGATGCTGGAAGTGTTTGCACTTGTGTCATCTGTAGGTAAGACCTTGATGTTCTCCCAAGTGTCTTGAGGTGATGCCCTCTCTTCCTTTATTCCTCAGGCATAGCTTTCTCTCTCCCACAGCAAGAATAGGGTTTCTGCTAAATTTCCCCACTGTCTTGTCAAATGTGCTGTGGCTGCCAGGGATGAGCTGGATGTAGAGTCCTGAGCAAAGGACTCCACGAACATCTCGCTAACCCCTGTTACCTCAAAAAGCACTGGAAACAGAAGGTCAGGAATCTTCCAGTGAGCTTAATGGGGCCCAGCTTGCACTTTCTCTTCATGGGAGGCTGACAGTGTCCACATGCATGGCTTCAACTTCTGCCTTCTTTCTCTAGGTGACCTGTGCCATGTTATGGTCTTTACTTAAAAGGACCATAGGCTGTTCTTGTGAGACCTGCAATCAATTGTTTGTTATATTCTCTTCCCTGAATACTAGAGCAAGGTGTGTTGCTCTGGCCAGAGCTGACTGCTCACCTCTTCATCACCTGTTCCTCTGCATTGGTGCCTCTGCAGTATTCTGCAACATTGACTTGCACGTGTGTTATGAGGTGAACATATGTGCTAATTAGTCCTCGAAACCAGCTATGCCTTTATTGAATTTTACTTGGAGTAAGAACTGACCAATTCTTGTACAGCTCGTCCTTGTCCCCAGCAGACAAGCCGTGCTGAATGCTGTTAGTTGAAGGATTAGCTGGAAATCCATATTCTCATCCATGTGGTGCTTGCCATGTTTGTGTCTTATTTCTAGTGATGCCTCCCTATTTTGTGATCTTCATTAGCCCAGGAAGTCTCAAGAGCCTCTTATCAACCCTTCCTAGACATCTCTAATTTTCAGACAATTGAATGAAAACAACATGTGATGTGTAATACACTTTGGTAATGGGACTTCCCCATGTCACCACATTCAACATTAATTTCTTTACCCTGTCTCACTTTTCAGGTTGTTGGCATAAAGTCGATGGTGATGAGGCCTGTTCTGCTCAGAGTGTATCTATAAAAGGAGAGTCGCAGGTCAGGGCTTCTAAGACAGCTCCAGCCACCCAGAAGATCCCTCTGTGTAAGCGGTGTTTCTCTGTGTTAAAAGGTATTTTGCACCTGAGTGGGTCACATGCAACAGACTTTGAGCAGAAAGCCTTCTTCTGTAGTGACCCATGTGTTGGAGACTCCTGTTCCTGTGCAAACCCTCACGAGCAACAGAGGAATGAATGTGGAGAGGAGCCCTGGAAACAAGGTATGGACAGGGCCTCCTCAGTGAGTAGGTCCAATTTCTTATCGTTGGTGCCTTCCCTCAGCGGGAAGGTTGGGAAAGACTTGCTGTACAACTCAGAGCTACTCCGGCACCAGGCCACTCTCAACACTGAGGAGCTACCCTGTGGCAGTGAGATTTCACAGCAATTTCTTCATGGAAATAGTCACCACCAGTGGGGTGAATGTGAAAATGCTGCTAAACACAACCTGAAAGTTGTTCAACATCAGGGTGTATTTTCTGGAGAACTGATTTATGAGTGTAACAAATGTAGGAAAGTGTTTAGACAAAACTTGAATGTCATTCGACATAGGAGAGTTCACACTGGAGAAAAGCAGTATGAATGTAGTGAATGTGGGAAGTTCTTCAGAGAAAGACGTGCACTCATTAGACACCAGAGAGTTCACACTACAGAGAAGCCATATGAGTGTATGGAACGTGGGAAGTCTTTTAGCCAAAAATCCAACTTTACAAAGCACCTGAGAGTTCACAGTGGCGACAAGCGATATGAATGCTCTGATTGTGGAAAGTCCTTCAATGTTAACTATACCCTCAAAGTACACCAGAGAGTTCACACTGGAGAAAAGCCCTATAAGTGTACAGAATGTGGGGTGTCATTTCGTGTAAGGTCTCACCTCACTAGACATCTCAGAGTTCACACTGGAGAGAAGCCATATGAATGTACGGAATGTGGGAAGTTTTTTAGCCAAAAATCCAACTTTACAAAGCACCTGAGAGTTCACAGTAATGACAAGCCATATGAGTGCTGTGATTGTGGGAAGTCCTTCAATGATAAGTATTATTTCAAAGTACACCAGAGAATTCACACTGGAGAAAAGCCCTATAAGTGTACAGAATGTGGGGTGTCATTTCGTATAAGGTCTAACCTCACTAGTCATCTCAAAGTTCACACTGGAGAGAAGCCATATGAATGTACTGAATGTGGGAAGTCTTTTAGCCAAAAATCTTGCCTTATTAGGCACCTGAGAGTTCACAGTGATGAAAAGGCATATGAGTGCTGTGATTGTGGGAAGTCCTTCAATGATCAGTCTTATCTCAAAGTACACCAGAGAGTTCACACTGGAGAAAAGCCCTATAAGTGTACAGAATGTGGGGTGTCATTTCGTGTAAGGTGTACCCTCACTAGACATCTCAGAGTTCACACTAGAAAGAAGCCATATGAATGTACTGAATGTGGGAAGTCGTTTATCAAAAAAGTTTACCTTATTAGACACCTGAGAGTTCACAGTGACGACAAGCCATATTAGTGCTGTGATTGTGGAAAGTCCTTCAGTAAGAAGTCTATCCTCAAAGAACACCAGAGAAGTTCACACTGAAGAAAAGCCCTAAAGATATAGAGCAGAGGTTCTCAAACTACGGCCCGTGGGCCACATGCAGCCCGCCGAAAACATTTATCCGGCCTGCCGGGTGTTTTGCCGCCGCTGCCTTTCCTGCTTAGCAGCTGACTCGTCCCGGGCCCACAGTGCACGTGTGTGGAATGTCTGAGGGACAGTGAACGGGCCCCCTGTTTAAAAAGTTTGAGGACCCCTGATATAAAGAATGTGGGATGTCCTTTCCTTGAAGGGCTCAGCACACTAGCCACCACAGAGTTCACACTGGAGAGAAGTGTTAAATGTGCAGGGAATGTTTTCTTTTTCTCAGTATAACAACACTGAAGGTGACTCTTTGGGACCTATTTTTCTGAATTTAAACGCCTTTTAATGGAACATGCACTCTGATGTATTCATCAGTTTCAGGCACAAGTGAGGCTTGAAGGAGCTGCATTGTACTTGCTAACATGCCCAGACCTGCTAACTGATTGATGTCACAGCGAGCATGTGTGGCTGAAGATATTTCACCTCTACCACCTGGCTCACCTGAAGAGTGTGCATCAGTCACAACCCCTGTGTGCTCAGGGGAAATGTATTCTGTGTTCTCACTTGTGCTTGAGAACATTATGATTACTTCAAGCTCTTGACAGGATCTTCCTTTCTGACTAGGGAATGCATCTGATCCAGGTTTTGTTCAGAGCACCCACCCTCAGCTAAGGAGTGCTGCAACTTTCAGAGACATTGTGGGTCTCACATTATGCTTTTATGAATTGTTTTACTTTCTAATTCACCAACCTGCAAATTGCTTACTGCCCTCTGTTCTGGTTTATGATCTTTAGTAAACATGTTTTTTCTTTTGTAGCTTTTCTCTTTTTTTAAATTTCACTCTCTGGATGATTTGATACAAAAGCTGTGATCTATCATCATGGCGAGATGAACAGATATGGTGGGGTCCCAAACTGTCTGTGCTTTGGAAAGCTATAATAATGTGGTCTTTGTCCAATAATGGCTTATTTTGTACCATTGACCAAGGCAATGAAAGAAAGTTTGCATAACTTTGTGGTTCCAATTTACAGCCTGGTGCCTCTAATGTTGGTGAGGTCAGTGGTCCCCCAGAAGAGGAGTCCTTTTTTGTTCTATCATTGTTCTCACATTATCCTCTGATGAATCGTTTTAGGTTCTAATTCACCAACTTACAAACTGCTTTGCCATCCTCTGTTCTGGTTTATGATCTTTTTAGTAAAGGTGTTTTTTGCTTTTGTACCTTTAATTTTGTGGGTTATATTCACTGCCTGGGATGATTTGAAAGGATAGTTGTGATCTGTCAAATGCAGCGGGGAACACATATGGTGGGGTCCCAAACTTTCTGCACTTTGGAAGGCTCATAATAATGGCAAAAAATCACTCTTTACCCAATATTGGTTTATTTTGTATTGCTAACCAAGTCCTTCAACAAAAATCTGCATGACTTTTTGGTTCTAATTTTTTAGCCTGGTGCCAGTATTATTGGTGAGGTCAGTGATCACCTGGAAGAAGAGTCCTTTGTTGTGCTCCTGTGAACAATATAAACTATATTCTCTGTTCATAGTATGTCTTACTGCAAAGGAGCCCTGAGCCATGATGTGTGAAATATCATAGGCTGGTTTTATTGGTTGTAACACTGTGAAGTGCAACTAATATTGGGACAGACACTGTTTTCATAATGAGTGGAAGAGACATCAGTATAGTGGATGAAAATTGCCTCTTCTGAACATTATCCATAAATGACCCAGTCCTGAAGCTTGTTTGTTCTTTTTGTAACTGAAGTGATTGGTTGTGAAAAGAATCTCATGGTTTTGGGGATTCCCTCGGCCCCTCTATGGTGTTCACCTCAAGGTTATCACAAGAGGAAAAATTCAAAGCTAAAGGAAGGATAATCTTATAATTAGTCCCAGGTTGTGTGTTTTGTGACAGTTCAGCATTCCTGATCAATCTGATGGCAGTAGCCTTAACTTCTGGACAGTATTTGCTGCCACAGAGGCAACAATGATTCTCTCAGGAAATGAGGAGAGAGATGGTGATGTGTATATAGTGTTGCCATCTTAATTTTCTAAGAATAGAGGGATAGCTATGTTTTTATTTGGAACCACAATTAAGGGTTTACCTACTAGGTGTACTAGGTAATAATGGTGGATTTTGTAATCAAAGAAAATATGAAAATTTCAAGAGAAATATCAAAAGTGTATGAATTTCATCAGCCTTTAGTTTTATATATTTTAAAATGTATTTTTTAATTAAATCTTTATTGTTCAGATTACATTTGTTCCTCTTTTTTTATCCCCCCATAACTACCCTCTTCCCAGTTTCCGCCCCACCCTCCGCCCTCACTCCCCACCCACTGTCCTCATCCATAGGTGCACGATTTTTGTCCAGTCTCTTCCCGCATCTCCCTCTCCCCTTCCCCCCCCCCAAGAATAGTCAGTCCATTCCCTTTCTATGTCCCTGATTCATTATAATCACCAGTTCATTCTGTACATCAGATTATTTATTCACTTGATTCTTAGATTCACTTGTTGATAGATGCATGTTTGTTGTTCATAATTTGTATCTTTACCTTTCTTTTCTTCCTCTTCTTAAAGGATACCTTTCAGCATTTCGTCTAATACTGGTTTAGTGGTGATGATCTCCTTTAGCTTTTCCTTGTCTGTGAAACTCTTTATCTGACCTTCAATTCTGAATGATAGCTTTGCTGGATAAAGTAATCTTGGTTGTAGGTTCTTCATATTTATCACTTTGAATATTTTTGCCACTCCCTTCTGGCCTGCAAAGTTTCTGTTGAGAAATCAGCTGACAGTCGTATGGGTATTCCCTTATAGGTAATTGAGTCTCTTTCTCTTGCTGCTTTTAAGATTCTCTCTTTGTCTTTTGCTCTTGGCATTTTAATTATGATGTATCTTGGTGTCGTCCTCTTTGGATTCCTTTTGTTTGGGGTTCTCTGCGCTCCTTGACCTGTAAGTCCATTTCTTTCACCAGGTGGGGGAAGTTTTCTGTCATTACTTCTTCAAATAGGTTTTCAATATCTTGCTGTCTCTCATCTTCTGGCACCCCTATAATTCTGATGTTTGTACGCTTGAAGCTGTCCCAGAGGCTCCTTACACTATCTTCGTATTTTCGTATTCTTTTTTCATTTTGCTTTTCCGATGGGTGTTTCTTGCTTCTTTGCATTTCAAATCTTTGACTTGATTCTTGCGCTCCTCTGGTCTGCTATTGGGTGTCTGTATAATATTCTTTATTTCAGTCAGTGTATGCTTAATTTCTAGTTGATACTTTATCACAGCATCGAGGGTCTCATTAGATTTCGTGAAGCTCTAATCAAGTTTATTGGCAGCTTCTAGCACATTATTGAAAGCCCTCAAAATTGCTTTTTTTAGTTCTATATCCTCCATTTCTGTCATGTTTTTTTGTCTCCGCATATTTTATGCTTTCTTGGTGCACCCCCTAGTGGTCTTTGTGCGCAGTCTTGTTCTAGTTAAGCCTTGATTGTTGTAGTTAATACTAGAGGGATTTGACCACCAGGCCGACTGGCTGTGAGAATCACCTGTGTCTGCCGTGGGAAAACTTCTTAACTCTGGGGAGGTGCTAATCTAGCCTTTACCTGAGGCTATCTGGCAAATGGCTCTGCGCAGGGCTTGGGCGGGGCGGTTCGCAGGGGATCAACAGGGCGGGCGGAGGGAGCAGTTATGGCTGCTCTCAGTTCCGTTCCCAGAGGCTCTTCTTCTCAGAACCCCAGCAACTGCTGCAAACCTCGGAGAGAAAGCTGTCCTCACGTTCCAACTGATGCCAGATAATCCTGCTTCTCCCGTTTGAGTCTGAGTCCCTAGAGACTCGCCCGGATCTGGAGCTCAGAGTCTGAGACTCCCTCCTGATTGAAAACGACAACCGCGCCCTCAGCCACCAGCCCGCTTTGCGCACGCACCTCTGCACCTTTGTATTTTCCACACTGCACCTCCTCTGAGCCTCCGTATGCTGCTCTCTTTCCTTCTAGTTGAAGAGTCTCTCCTCAGCCAGCCTTCCTGTGGTTCTGGGTGATGTCCGTTCCCTCTTTTAGTTGTATTTTTGAAGTGGTTGTTTGCGGCAGCAATCTCCAGTGTTTACCTATGCCTCCATCTTGGTCTCTCCCTTAAAATGTATTTTTATTGATTTTTAGAGAGAAGGGCAGAGGGAGAGAAACATCAATCTCCTGCCTCCTGCGTGCCCACTACTGCAGATTCAGGCGGGCATGTGCCCTGATCTGGAATCCAACCAATGACCTTTCAGTGAATGTGATCATGCCCAACAATATAAGACACAGTAGCCATGAGAGTTTATACTTTTATTATTTATTTACCGTTGTATTATTTTCAATACTAACAACTCTAACCTAGTTTTACACACCCTGTATTTACCTCTTGCCCTTTTATACTCTTCTGTATTCTCTACCCTCCATACAGCCATTGATTTCCCTCCTCTTATAATACATTAGTTCATATTTTTCATAATTTTATAGGCACTATAAGGTGTATAATTTTTAACAAACTATGACTTCTTTCTTGCTACCCAGGCATTTTTAGATTCAACAGTAATGTTTATGTAAATAGTTAATTTTTTATTGCTAATAATATTGTATTCTATGGATAACCACTTTATCCATTGATCTGTCACTGCTCAGAATCTTTTACCAATTGTTTAACCGTTTGAGATCGCGCTGCTTGGTATTTCTCGACATAAAATAAAACAAGCGCTATCACGCTGTTTGGGTCTTTTCGTACTCATTTAGAGAAAGCGCGGTTGCGCTGTTTGGGATTCTTCGACAGTGTTTTTTCAATACCCCCTGGGACTCAAATGAATCGTATGTTTTCTCGATATAAAATATCAGCAGCGCAATCGCGCTGCTTGGGACTCAAACGGATAAATGAATTTATTACCTTGAGAGCATAATGCTAGGAAAAATAATCCAGTCAGAGAAAGCTAAGTATCACATGATCTCACTCATGAGTGGAATGTAATGAACAACATAAACTGATGAATAAAAATAGGTCAGGAGACAGAGAAACATCAAACAGACCTTCAAACCTCAGAGTGAAGGTAAGAGAGGGTGGCTGGGGGGTGGGAGGGGTAAGAGATCAACTGAATAACTTGTATGCATGTAAGCGTAACCATTGAACACAGACAATAGGGGAGTGAAGGCCTGGGCTGGAGGGTGGGGGCGGTTTGGAGAGGAAAAAAGGGGAGATATGTGATGCTTTCAACAATAAAGAATTAAAAAAATAAAATGAATTTATTAATTTAACCAATAGGACAGTGTACAATGTAAGACATGTTTGAAGTTCACTCATTTATCATGGACTGCAATTACTTCTTTGCTATATGGAACCAGAGATATTAATTATTGCAGTGGAACACATTTTCTCAATTTTTAACCCATGTAGAATTTAAACGCACTTGGACCATACACTTACAGATTTAATCTGCATTGTTAACATTCTCCACCAAATGTAGTATGTCTAAGCATTTAATAATGCATTAAGTGAAATCTGCAGTTGTAATCTTTGTTAATATCCCCGGGGTAAATACTCTCATCATCGTGAGGTTCAAACTGCCAACATGATGGCACTGAACATGGACATGGTAAGATATTTCAGTGGCACATCATTACATTGTATTTCTAACATGCTGACACCGCAGTATCAAATATGCTCAAGAACTTTCATAATCAAACTAAAATTATTGGGATGCATCAAGTACAAACCTTTCTTAAATTTTGATTCAAGTAGAATTGATATAAAATGGACATTTAAAAACACAACATACCTTTTTGATGTTTCCATACATGTCTGAACCCAAATTCCACCAGCCCTTATCAGAGCCCACAGACAGTGACGCCATAAGGTGAAGCCAGTGGTGGTCAGTGGGGGCCTCCCTGAGACAATCCGGGAAGGGGAGGCAGAGTCCAGTTGGAAGGCCTGCTGGGAGCATTCCCACCCCCCATTTGGGAGGTGAAGCCAGGTCACTGTGGCTGCTGTGGACACTGAAATTAGAAAGGGGGATCCTGGCTGGCATGTGGGCGCTGTGGCAGGACTTGACCTTCTCAGGAGGCCTCACAGTTTGCCTCCATCCCCAGGCTGCCTTCAGAAGGGCTGATGGGCAGCCCCTTCAGAAAAATCATTGCCAGAGGGAAATTCACAGTAATGGGGCAGGATCTGCAATAGAAGAAATACGATTTGAGATCATGAGAAGCCTTAGACATTTAGAATACATCTGTCTCAGGAAATCATATTTCGAATCCCAACACCAGCCTCCATGTGATCTCCAGAGGATTCTCTGCTTTAAGAAAGACTGCAAGTTGGCTGACTCGTGCCTCCTGTGACACTGGCCATATTTATAGACATTAAAACATGGATTTTACCAGGGGAAGCACAGTTTCTAGTTCACTATGGGCTCCGCTCGCTCTTGTGTCTAAAGTTATGTTGTAATCCCTCAGAAACAGCTTCTCCCAGGGGAAAGTTAATTTTTATCACTCAAACACTAACCTAAGTTAAAAGCAAAAACAGATGACTTTAATCAGAAACCATCAGATTTTAGGGATTAAATAAAAACTGGGTGGGGATCATGGCTATGACACTAATAGTGTGGGGTTTTTCTGAAATCCCTGATATTGATTCTTTATACTCTTACATGAAAGGAGACAGACTTCCGGTGAGCTCAGATGGTTGTGATAACTGTTCTAGAGAGATAGCGTTAGATTTAACCATATGCACTTGAAATATCAACACCTTAATGTTTCAATTCCGTCCCAGGGAATTGTTTATTAATTTTAGAGAGAGAGGGAGGAAGTGAGAGAGAGCGCGCAAAAAGAAGAAACATTGATTTAAAAAAAAAAAAAGGAACATGGATCAATTGCCTCCTCTTTGCTTTCTGAACAAGGATCAAATTTGCAAGCTAGTTAGTTAAGTGCCCTTATCATGAATCAAACAGGCCACTAATTTGTGGGGCTGTGCTTTATGGGAGGATGTTCCAACCCACTGAGCCCCCTGAGCAGGGCAGCACCTTATTCTTAATGTTTCCTTTAAGAGAGTAAGTTAGTATGACTCAGCATTTGTGGGGTCCCAAACTTTCTGTGCTTTGGGAGGCACTTAATAATAGCAGAAAATCACTCTTTGTCCAGTATTGGGTTATTTTGCATTGCTGCCCAAGGCCTTGAAAGAAATTCTACATGAATTTGTGGTTCTAATTTTCAGCCTGGTGCCTCTATTATTATTGAGTTCAATGGTCACCCAGGATAGGAGTCCTTTGTTGTGCCCGTGGGAACAGTATAAATTATATTATCTGTTCACAGTAAGTATTACAGAATTCTCAGCAATGTTTAGGAGGATTCTTCCCCACATACTGTAAAGGAGCCATGTGCCATGATGTAGGAAATTTTATAGGCTGGTGTCACTTGTTGTAAGACTCGGAGGTTTAAATGGAACTAACGTTAGGACAGAAACACTATTCATAGTGAGTGGGAAAGACCAGTAAATTAGATGAAAAGTGCCTGTTCTTTACGTTTTCCACAAATGATCCAAGGTCTGTGGCTGCTGTGATGTTTGCTTACAGACATTCTCAAGGCCTCCATAGCTGTTTTCTGTGGCTAAAGTCATTGGCAGAGAAAATAAGCACAGATTTTTGGATTTCCCTGGCCCATCTAGGGTGTTCACTTCAAGGTTTCCTCACCTGGCAAGACCTCGAAGCTAGAGGAAGAATATTCCTATAATCAGTCCCCGGATGTATTTTTGTAACCAGTCAGCATTCCTGTGGATTCAGAGGGCCATAGTCTTCACTGCTTGCCGATATTTGCTGCTCCTGTGGCAAGACTGTTCCTCCCAGGAAATTAGGGGAGGGATGGTAGAGCCCATATAGGGTTACCATTTTAATTTCCTAACAAGACAGGGATATCCAGGTCTTTACTTGGAAGTGCTTGTTAAAGCTCCATTGAGTATATTTATAACTAAAATGCACTCTTCTAATGTGTACTATGTGGTGAGCTTGAACATGTGGATAAAGCTGTAAAAATGTCACATGTGAGATAAACGTATCTCTCACCCACATACAGGTTAGGACTCGTAGGTTCTCAGCCTTCCTAGTGCCGCGACCTTTTAATACAGTTCCTCATGTTGTGGTGTTCCCCGATTTCATGTTACAAATTGAACATAATTAAAGCATAGTGATTAATCACCAAAACAATATGTAATGATATATGTGTTTTCCGATGGTCTTAGGCGACCCCTGGGAAAGGGTCGTTCAACCCCCAAAGGGGTCGCGACCCACAGGTTGAGAACCGCTGGGTTAGGTCAAAAGTAGGCTTACAGATGTAAGTATGCAAAACACAGAGTTTATTCTCCCTTTTAAAATATGTCTTTTATATAGTTAAAATATTTTTATTGACCTTTTAGAAAGAGTGGAAGAGAGAGAGACAAACAGCAATATGAGAAAGAAACATTGAACTGCTGCCTCCTGCACGTCAACTACAGGGCATCCAGGCAGGCATGAGGGCTGACCTGGAATGGAACCCATGACAACTCAGGGAAAGGGATGGTGCCCAACCAACTGAAGTACAATGGCCAGGGAAGAGTTTGTTCTTGTTTTATTATTTACTAACTATTGTATTAATTTCCATACCAACAACTCTAAACCTACTTTACCACACCCTATATTTACCTCCTGCCCTTTTAGAATCTCTCTTTCTGTCTTCCCCTGCTCTAAATGCAGTCATTCATTTTCCTTCCTTTACAAGATTAGTTCATATTTTTCATAGTGTTATAAACACTATAATGAGCATATTCTTTAATAAATATGGGACTCTTTCATGCTACACAGTTGTTTTGAGTTTCAACACTAATGCTTATGTGAAAAGTTAATTATTTTTTATTGCTGAGTATTAGTGTGCTCTTTGAATAACCACTTTATCTGTTGATCAGTTTATGGTTTTGGTTATTTTTAGGTTTGAGGTGTTATGAATAAATTTTCTGGGAATATTGGGTTCAGTTCTTTACATAAATGTGCGTTTTCCTTACCTAAGTGTTGCAGTATAAGTGAGTGTTTTGCTTTGAATATATGCAGAACTGTGATCTAAAATGGTCCTTCCTTTGCCTTCCAAGCCACCCCCAGTAATGACAATTCTAGTTTTTCTTTATCCCTGTGAGCACATGTGATGTTTAATATTTTTAAATTGTCAATCCCAAATTCAGTAGTGTTGTTTTGTTTTAAATCCATTTTTCTAAAAGTATTTTATAGTGAGCATTTCTTTATGCATCTATACACCCTGTCTTTATCTCCTTTGTTGAAAAGTCTTGTCAGAACTTTTGCCCATTTTTAAAATGAATTTATGATTTAATCAATAGGAAGTCATTTCACCATCTAAGACATCTGTTTTCACTTCACTCAATCCTCAAGGACTCAACTGCCTTCTTTGCTATTTGGAACTATATGTTTTGAATACTGGAAGCAAAATTGTTTTTCTCAAATTTTATCCTATGTACAATTTGAAGCCCACTTGCATGGTACGCTTATAAGATTAACAATGTAGCTAACATTCCTCACCATTCAGTTTAAGTTGAAGCAATCAATAGTATATTAAGTGAAGTCAAGGTTTGTAGTATTTGTCAATTTTCCTGGAGTAAATACTCTCATCATCATCATCACTTTCAAACTTCCAAAGTGATAGCACTGAACATTGGCCTGCGAAGATATTTCAGTAGCAAATCATTATATTTATTTCCAACTTATTGATACAGTAGGTACAAACATGCTTAAGAACATTCATAATAAAATAGTAAAATAATTGGGAAGTATAAAGTTTTAATCATTTTTTAAAAATTTGATTTAAGTATAATTGATTTAGAATTTACATTAAAAACATTTTTATTGATTTCAGAGAGGAAGGGAGGAATGAGATAGAAACATCAATGATGAGAGTCACTGATAGGCTGCCTCCTGCATGCCTCATAATGGGGATCCAGCTCACCTGAGCATGTGTCCTGACTAGAAATGCAACCGTGACCTCCAGTTTCATAGATCAATGCTCAACCATTGAACCACCACTGGCCAGGCTCTCCTAAGCTTTTAAGGGATCCTGCTTGACCTGCAAACAGGGCTGCAATGAGCAGCGACAGCTCATCCCAGGCCAACCCCCTAAACTTGCACTCAAGGCCACCTTTTCTCTGATTCACCAGTGAGCTCACAGCAGCCCCCCTTTTCCCTCATTTACTAGAATTTCCCACAAGTTTCTAGGAGCCAAAGGAGCCAGGCCTCATCTCTCTGCTGTTCCTTGTTCTATTCTAAGCCCTAGTTTTTTTCATTATCCCCATCTTTAATAAATGTTCCCTCAAAATCTCTGAACTCCTGTTGTGAAATCTTTTCTGCGTGAATTCAAGAACCCAAACAGTACAGGTCAAGCTGAGGCAGATCTGCTCCAGGCTGGTTTCTGTTTCCTAAAAGTTATGCCTGGGTCATCTTCTATAAAGACAGAACAAGGCATGATTTTGCTTCAAGAACTTGGGAGAAAATATGATGGTCCTCATTCACATTGATGTTGTTGAGTGAAATCAATCTTAACACTATTCTTTTTTTATTGATTTTTTAGAGAGAGAGGGAGACAGAGAAACATCAATGATGAGAGAGAATCATTGACCAGATGCCTCCAGAATTCCCCCTACTTGGATGGAGACCCAACCTGGGCATGTGTGTTGACCTGGAATTGAACCAGCGATATCTTGGTTCATGGGTCTACACCCAACCACTGAGCCACACTGACTGTGCACACTATTCTTTTTTATTGTTCACTCTATTACACGTGTGCCCAATTTCTGCCACACTCCTCCCTCTTTTTCTCCGTCTACCCTGCCCCCCCTGCTTTTAGGCCCTCACCTCATTATTGTATATGTTCATGGCCTCTGTGTATATGTATATACTCCTTAAAAATATTTTCTTATTGATTCTTGAGAGTGGAAGGGAAAGGGAGAGATAAAAACATCAATAATGAGAGAAAAATCACTGATTAACTGGCTCCTGCACCTCCCCATTCCCACAGTGTGAATTAGGCCTGCAAAACATGTATGTGCCCTGACCAGGAAAAGAACCAGTATGACATGACCGGATCATTTGTGAAATAGAATGAACAGCATAGATTGATGAACAAAAATAGGTTCAGAGACATAGAAGCATCGAACAGACCGACAAACTTCAGAGGCAAGGCAGGGGAGGGGGTTAGGGGTTGGGTACAAGATCAACCAAAGGACTTGTGTGCATGCATATAAGCAGCACCAATGTATACACACACTAGGGAGGTGAGGGCATGTGCTGGGGAGTGGGGGTGGCCAGGGAGAAGCCAATGGAGGAAAAAGGAGACATATGTAGTAATATATGTAATACTTTAAACCAGCGGTTCTCAACCTGTGGGTTGCGACCCTTTGGGGGTCGAACGATCCTTTCCCAGGGGTCGCCTAAGACCATTGGAAAACACATATATAATTACATATTGTTTTTGTGATTAATTACTATGCTTTCATTATGTTCAATTTGTAACAATGAAAGTACATCTTGCATATCAGATATTTGCATTATGATTCATAACAGTAGCAAAATTTCCGTTATGAAGTAGCAACAGAAACAATTTTATGGTTGGGGGTCACCACAACATGAGGAACTGTATTAAAGGGTCATGGCATTAGGAAGGTTGAGAACCACTGCTTTAAACAATAAAGAATTAAAAAATAAATAAAATGAAATAAAAACCATGGCCTCCTTGTTCATAGCTTGACGCTCAACCATTGAGCAAACCGGCTGAGCTATATTATTTTAAAATTTCAAAAAAAAACATGTATTTTTTATTGTTGATAGTATTACAAATGTCTCCCATTTCGCCCCTGTGTATATATTCTTTGGCGGATCTCTTGCATTCCTACCCTCCCTCTTCACCTTGGAGATGCCTCAGTCTGTTCCATTTAGCCAGGCCTCTGGTCTCATCTTGTCCCTCCCCAGGCATCACTCCCTGAGCC
>NW_005872007.1:124807-126031 GCF_000147115.1 Myotis lucifugus
ACGTGGAAAAGCTGCAGGGCCCTCTGAGGACGTGGTTGCTGGGCTGTGCAGGGAGGACTCGGGAACCCGGGCCTGATGTGGGTGTAAACTGCAGCCGTGGGCAAACTACGGCCCGCGGGCCAGATCCGGCCCGTTTGAAATGAATAAACTAAAAAAAAAAAAAAAAAACCCGTACCCTTTTATGTAATGATGTTTACTTTGAATTTATATTTGTTCACACAAACACTCCATCCATGCTTTTGTCCCGGCCTCGGGTCCAGTTTAAGAACCCACTGTGGCCTTTGAGTCAAAAAGTTTGCCCGCCCCTTAAAGGCATCAAAGAGACGAGGTGTGGTTTACAGGAGGAGTTTTCCTTTCACTCTCAGGACGCTGTGAAAAGAAGAGACACATTTTCTGAGGCCGGATTCTAACTTTTCCTAACATTGTTCAGAGGAAGGACAGCCTGGAGGACAGAGGACAGCAGTGTGGACAGGAAGGGGAAGTCCTGTCAATGATAAGGGAACTGGCCAGTGAGCACTGAGGACTGAGCCCTGAGATAACACAGGCATCTGGAGGGCACCTGGCCTCGGGGCTGGGCAAGGGCACTGAGCAGCCTGAGTCCATAGAGCCTGGTGGGTGCCAGGCTGACAACAGACCGTTTTCTTTCCACAAATTTTTCCAAATGCAGAATGAATTAGGTGCACGGGTTTGTGGAGTGTATTTCAGGGCCTCACCCCCTTGTGGCCTCTGAGATAGTGGAGTCCTGGGACTGTCAGCCACTCTTGGAGCCCTTGGACCTGGGGACTTGGAACGGACACTCAACCCAGACTCCTAAAGCCAGGACTAGGGCTTCATGACGTGGACCTGGTTTGTGGCAACCAGTGTAATGAGTGCGAGGTCCTCCAGACATAGGGTCCACAATGTGCAAAGGCTGGGAGTGAGGAGTGAGCTGAATCAGGAACCTGCAGTCATACTTTTTAAAGTACAACTATATTTTTATTGATATTAGATGTAGAAAGGAAGGGAGAGGGAGAGAGAGAAACAGGGATGAGCAAGAAGCAAGGATTGGTTGCCACCTGCACAACCCCTACTGTGGATCCAGCCAACAACCGAGGGATGTGACCTCACCAGTGCGTGGGTCTATGCTCAACCCACTGAGACACATCAGCCAGGACTGGAGATCACTTTAATACAGGGAATCATGGTCAATTGGTCATGGTAGTAATAGCTCAGGAGTGACAGCGT
>NW_005872007.1:126131-128374 GCF_000147115.1 Myotis lucifugus
TGATCGATGCTTCTCTGTCTCTGGATCTAAACTTTTTATTTTGATGTCGTCCCATTGTATATTTTCTTTTAGTTTCCATTGCCCTAGGAGCTGTATCGGTGAAGTTATTGCGTCGGCATAGGTCTGTTTTTTGTTCCTCAGTTTATGTTGGTCCTTATATTACATGAATGAGTGAGATCATGTGATATTTATCTTTCTCTGACTGGCTTATTTCCCTTAGCACAATGCTCTCCAGTTCCATCCATGCTGTTGCAAATGGTAAGCATCCCTTCTCTTTTACCGCAGCGTAGTATTCCATTGTGTAGATGTACCGCAGTTTTCTAATCCACTCATCTGCTGAGGGGCACTTAGGCTGTTTCCAAATCTTAGCTATGGTGAATTGTGCTGCTCTGAACAGAGGGGTGCATATATCCTTTCTGATTGGTGTTTCTAGCTTCTTGGGATATATTCCTAGAAGTGGGATCACTGGGTCAAATGGGAGTTCCATTTTAGTTTTTTGAGAAACTCCATACTGTTCTCCAGAGTGGCTGCACCAGTCTGTATTGCCACCAGCAGTGCATGAGGGTTCCTTTTTCTCCACATCCTCTCCAACACTTGTCGTTTGTTGATTTGTTGGTGATAGCCATTCTGACAGGTGTGAGATGGTACCGCATTGTTGTTATGATTTGCATCTCTTGCATGATTAGTGACTTTGAGCATGTTTTCATATGTCTCTTGGCCTTCGTTCTGTCTTCTTTTGAAAAGTATCTATTTAGGTCTGCTGCCCATTTTTTGGTTGGGTTGTTTATCTTCCTTTTGTTAAGTTGTATGAGTTCCCTGTAAGTGTTGGTGATTAAACCCTTATCAGAGATAACATTGGCAATATGTTCTCCCATGCAGTGGCCTTTCTTGTTGTTTTGTTGATGGTTTCTTTTGCTGTGCAGACGCGCTTTTTTAAAAAATATATTTTATTGAATTTTCACAGAGAAGAATGGAGAGAGAGAACTAGAAACGTTGATGAGAAAGAAACATCTATCAGCTGCCTCCTGCACATCTCCAACTGGGGAAATGCCCGCAACCCAGGTACATGCCCCTTCCCAGAATCGAACCTGGGACCTTTCAGTCCACAGGCCGACGCTCTATCCACTGAGCCAAACCGGCTTCGGCTGTGCAGAAGCTTTTTATTTTGATGTAGTCCCATTTGTTTATTTTCTCTTTAGTTTCCAATGCCCTAGGCGCTGTATCAGTGAAGACATTGCTTCAGCATATGTCTGAGATTTTGCTGCCTGTGGATTCCTCTAGTAAAGTGATGGCGAACCTTTTGAACTCAGCGTGTCAGCATTTTGAAAAACCCTAACTTAACTCTGCTGCCGTGTCACATATAGAAATCTTTTGATATTTGCAACCATAGTAAAACAAAGACTTATATTTTTGATATTTATTTTATATATTTAAATGCCATTTAACAAAGAAAAATCAACTGAAAAAATGAGTTCGCGTGACACCTCTGACACGCGTGTCATAGGTTCGCCATCACTGCTCTAGTATTTTTATGTTTTCCTGTTTTATGTTTAAGTCCTTTATCCATTTTGAGTTTATTTTTGTGCATGGTGTAAGTTGGTGGGCTAGTTTCATTTTTTTTTGCATGTATCTGTCCAATTTTCCCAACACCATTTATTGAAGACACTGTCTTGACTCCATTGTATGTTCTTGCCTCTTTTGTCAAACATTAATTGAGCATAGTGGTTTGGGTCGATTTCTGGGTTCTCTATTCTATTCCATTGATCTATATGTCTGTTCTTGAGCCAGTACCAAGCTGTTTTGAATACAGTGGCTTTGTAATACAGCTTGATATCTGGTATTGAGATCCCACCTACTTTGATCTTCTTTCTCAGGATCGCTGCAGCTATTTGGGGTCTTTTTTTATTCCAGTTGAAATTTTTTGAATGTTTGTTCTAGATCTGTGAAGTATGCCGTTGGTATTTTAATGGGAAGTGCATTGAATCTATAGATTGCTTTGGGTAGTATGGACATTTTAATGATGTTGATTCTAACAATCCATGAGCAGAGTCTATTCTTCCGTCTCGTTATGTCTTCTTTTATCTCTTTTTTCAGTTCCCTATAGATTTCCATGTATAGGTCTTTTACCTCCTTAGTTAAGTTTTTTCCTAGGTATCTTAATTATTTTTGGTGCGATGGTCAACGGGATTGCTTTTTCAGTTCTCTTTTTCGGTAAGTTCACTATTTGGTGTATAGAAATTCAT
>NW_005872007.1:153241-156157 GCF_000147115.1 Myotis lucifugus
ACCCTCTCAAACTCTAGGACCCCTCGGGGAATGTCGGACTGCCAGTTTAGGCCTGAGGCGGGATCGGGCCTAAACCGGCAGTCGTACATCCCTCTCGCAATCCAGGACCACTGGCTCCTAAACGGTCACCTGCCTGCCTGCCTGATTGCCCCTAACTACTGTGCCTGTCTGCCTGATTGCCCCTAGCTGCCTCTGTCTGCCTACCTCATCACCTCTAGCCACTCTGCCTGCCTGCCTGATGCCCTAACTGCTCCCCTGCCTGCCTGATCACCCCTAACTACTCTCCCTTGCCAGCCTGATTGCCCCTAACTGCTCTCCCCTGCTGGCCTGATCGCCGCTAACCGCCTCTGCCTCAGCCCCCACCACTGTGGCTTTGTCCGGAAGGTCGACCGGAAGACATCCGGTCTAATTAGCATATTACCCTTTTATTAGTATAGACTAGAGCAGTGGTTCTCAACTTTCCTAATGCTGCAACCCTTTAATACAGTTCCTCATGTTGTGGTGACCCCCAAAGATAAAATTATTTTTGTTGTTACTTCATAACTGTAATTTTGCTACTGTTATGAATCGTCATGTAAATATCTGATATGCAGGATGTATTTTCATTGTTACAAATGGAACATAATGAAAGCATAGTGATTAATCACAAAAAATATGTAATTACATATGTGTTTTCCGGTGGTCTTACACGATCCTTGTGAAAGGGTCATACAACCCCACAAAGGGGTAGTGACCCACAGGTTGAGAACCGCTGGACTAGAGGCCTGGTGCATGAAATTTGTGCATGGGTAGGGTCCCTAGGCCTGGCCAGTGATCAGGGCCAAACTGAGGGGTGACCGATGGGGCGATCGGTGGGGAGGCCTCAAGTGGCACCTACCTTGGCTAGCCTGGGGCCTGCAGGCTGGGAGCAGCTCCTGCACTGAGTGTCTGCCCCCTAGTGGTCAGTGCGTGTCATAGCGACCAGTTGTTCCACTGTTCGGTCAATTTGCATATTAGGCTTTCATTATATAGGAAATACATTTTTATTGACTTCAGAGAGGAAGAGAGAGAGAGAGATAGAGAGATAGAAACATCCATGATGAGAGAGAATCACTGAACAGCTGCCTCCTGCACGCCCCCTACTGGGGACTGAGCCCACAACCCAGGCATGTGCCCTGACTGGAAATTGAACCCTGACCTTCTGGGTCATGGGTCACCCAATGCTCAACCACTGGGTCACACCAGCCAGGCTAAGGCAACACCCTTTCCCAGGGGTTGCCTAAGACCATCGGAAAACACATATATAATTACATATTGTTTTTGTGATTAATTACTATGCTTTCATTATGTTCAATTTGTAACAATGAAAGTACATCCTGCATATCAGATATTTACATTATGATTCATAACAGTAGCAAAATTTCAGTTATGAAGTAGTAACTAAAACAATTTTATGGTTGGGGGTCACCACAACATGAGGAACTGTATTAAAGGGTCATGGCATTAGGAAGGTTGAAAACCACTGCTTTAAACAATAAAGAATTAAAAAATAAATAAATAAAAACCAAAAAAACACAAAAAAACAAACAAACCATGGCCTCCTTGTTCATAGCTTGAGGCTCAACCATTGAGCAAACCAGCTGAGCTATATTATTTTAAAATTTCAAAAAAAGTACATGTATTTTTTATTGTTGATAGTATTACAAATGTCTCCCATTTCGCCCCTGTGTATATATTCTTTGGTGGATCTCTTGCATTCCTCCCCTCCCTCTTCACCTTGGAGATGCCTCAGTCTGTTCCATTTAGCCAGGCTTCTGGTCTCATCTTGTCCCTCCCCAGGCATCACTCCCTGCGCCACATCTTTCTTCCCCAAGTCATTGGCTGGGATGCTACTATTCCCCTGGGCCGTGGAGAAAACTACATTACCCAGAAGGACATGCGCCGACGTGGGCGGAGCTAAAGCACATTTTGCTGTCTTTGCATCCGGTTAGGGCGGGACTTCCGCCTTCCCCCTCGCGGTGGTCATAGTCAGCTCTCAGGTCTTTGTTCACAGACTCACAGGCTTCAGGGCGCTGGTCGTCAGTCGGAGGCGGCCTGGGAGGCAGCGCGCCTGCCGTGCGGGGTGTGTCTGTGGCTCCTTGAGCCCCAACAGCCCGCGATTGGCGTCCCCGTGCCTCCCGGACTCCTCTCTGCTCACAGCGTCCCCGCAGCCGGACCCTATTTCACCCTCCAGCCTTGGGGACCGGCCTCTCAGGTCCCGCCGCCCAGGTCCCAGCGCTCAGAATGGTGAGTCCCTCGTGGGTGACACATGGCTGATGGGGGAAGAGGGTGAAAGGCTGCAGGGCCGCCTTGTGAGGACGTGATGGTGCGACTGCGCAGGGAGGACTCGGGAACCGGGCCTGTTGTGGGTGTAAAGGCAACACAGAGAGGAGGGGAGGTTTTGCAGGAGGACTTTTACTTTCACTCGCAGGACGCTGGGGCCATAGATGGTTGTGAAAACGGAGGGACATTTTCTGAGGCCGGATTCTAACTTTTTCTAACATTGCTCAGAGAAAGGACAGCCTGGAGGACAGAGGACAGCAGCTGTGGACAGGGAGGACTTTTACCTTCATTCTCAGAACGCTGGGGCCATAGATATTAGGGTCGCGGAAGGAGGAACACAAGGCCAAAAAGGGAGAAGAATTATGCATTTATTAGGCCACCTGGAAGGCTCGAAAACGGTCCTGTTGGGGGACTTGGGAGGCAGAAGCTGGTCCTGAGGCTGCCACAGCGTCACTTGTCTGCTTTTGCTGCTTTTCTGGGCCTGGAGCTGAAATGCAACTGGGGCCTAGATGTGATCTTTAGGGAGGAAAAGGTCAGGGGTCTTAGTTGCCTGACTAGTTATTTGCCCGGGGAGGGTAGGTTACCCTGGGGGCGAGGTTCTTGTTTCCCAGTTTT